>NC_042997.1:14409976-14414976 GCF_006345805.1 Octopus sinensis | reverse complement strand
CGTTTTCTAGAGCGTGAATGTGAGTTGTATGTGTGTGTGTGTGGGAGTATGATAAGTATTGTGTTGAAGTATTTAGCTATTTTATTTATTTATAGTTGCCTAGACGTTTTTATGTGTATGTATAGGGATATATATATAGGGGTGTGATTTAGTGTATGTAGTAGATATGGTTATATATAATTAGGTATATGTGTTTGGGTGTATATATAGTTTATTATTATATTATTATTATTTTTTTGTTTTGTTTTATATTTTATATTTTATATTTTATATTTTATATTAATTGTTGATAGGTTATTTTAGTTTATATATTGTTATATATTGATTATATATGGATTATATATAGGTTATATATGGATTATATATTTATATTTTTTCATTCATACTTTAATTATTTTAAAATTATATATTTTTATATTTTAAAATATTGATATTTTAGATTGGAAGTCCACCTGAAGATTGTCGATCAAGACAAGAAACAATTGTAGTGGCGGTTTTTTTTTACTATTTATTAAAATTTTATGTATTGATTAAGTCTTTCCTTGTTTGTTTTGCAAAATAGTGGTTTGTCTCTAATAATATTTTATAATATTTTACTATAAAATTGGATTTAATCCTAAATCTGATTTTTTCCCTGTAAATTTGGATTTATTCCCTAATATTTATTATTATTATATATATATATATATATATATATATGTGTGGTATCACGACTGACATACGGTCCTAAACAGCAACAGCAGAGTGGAGGCGCAATGGAGCAGTGCTTAGACCAGCGGACTCGCGGTCGTAAGAACGCGTTTTCGATTCCCAGACCGGGGATTGTCAGTGTTTAATGAGTAAAAACACCTAAACTTCACGAGACTCCGGCGGTGGGGGTGTGTGAATTAGAGATTATTCTTTGTGGCTAACGGCATGAGTCCTGATTAGAAGACAACAGCCGTATGTAACAGTCAAAAGACTATATCCGAAAGGAAAACGAATTCAAATCTAACAAAGAATAATGTAGACAAAATTCATCGATCTATAACTGAAATTATTGATGACCGGAAATATATAATTAATAGCTAATTAAGTTCATAATGCGTAACCGGTTTACTATCACCGCGGCCACTGCCATCACAACCACCACCGACGCCACTACCACCAGCCTCGGAGTCAATAAAATAAAGTTAAACCAGTGGGATCGATTTAATTAACAAAACCCCACCTCTCGAAATTGCTGTCCTTGTACCTATATTAGAAACAATTGTGGAGGCGCAATGGCCCAGTGGTTAGGGCAGCGGACTCGCGGTCATAGGATCGCGGTTTCGATTCCCAGACCGGGCGTTGTGAGTGTTTATTGAGCGAAAACACCTAAAAGCTCCACGAGGCTCCGGCAGGGGATGGTGGTGATCCCTGCTGTACTCTTTCACCACAACTTTCTCTCACTCTTACTTCCTGTTTCTGTTGTACCTGTATTTCAAGGGGCCGGCCTTGTCACTCTCTGTGTCACGCTGAATATCCCCGAGAACTACGTTAAGGGTACACGTGTCTGTGGAGTGCTCAGCCACTTACACGTTAATTTCACGAGCAGGCTGTTCCGTTGATTCGAATCAACCGGAACCCTCATCGTCGTAACCGACGGAGTGCTAAGAGAGGAGGCTAAGGATTAGAAACAATTATTACGGTACCGAGGCAACGGAATCACTAGAACCTTGCGGAATTTCAAGTACTGGGGTGGATTATAGCGACTAACCCCTTCCCCAAATTTCAAGCGTTGCTCCTATAATAGGCGGTATACATTTATCCGACGGGCTTCTTTCAATTTCCGTCTACTACAAGACTTTGGTTGGCTCGAGGCTATAGTAGAAGACTCTTGCCCAAGGTGCCACGCAGTGGGACTGAACCTGGAACCATGTGGTTGGGAAGCAAGCTTATTATCACACATTATAAATATATATATAAAATACAAAATGGGACAAGAGCGTAAAACATCCAGACAGTTAAGTGATACAAAAAGGGGACAACAAAACATCCAGATAGACGATACAAAGATACACAGTGCCACACAGTGGAACTGAACCCCGAACCATGTGGTTTGGAGGCAAATGTTTTACTTCCCCGCCAAACTCTCTTCATTCATTTCTCCGTTACATCATCCCACACTGCTTTAATACCATATATGGCCTTCATGATATGGTAGATTTTTTTTTCACATGTTCCTGATAAATTTGTTTATATTAGCAATCTCTTTTTTCAAAAGTTGTTTGAAACTGCGACGAAATAATAGGCCTAGAGATTCGAAATTACACTCTGACACATGGGTTGGTGTACAGAAATGATGTTTGGTGGTAGGTAAATTACTTCGACAGCGATGGCAGGTTTGAAGGGCATTGGGTCTATGGAAATTGCCTCGGGCATGATCAATCACCACCAAAGCCTTGAACTGAAGGTTATGTGGATCTTTTCGGTTTGAACGGCAGTTTTTAACATAATTTCTAGGTAACTAAAAAATTTTAAACTTCGTACACTGGTAGAATGTGTTTATAAAACATCTTTTTCTCTTGGATTTATTGAGAAGATATTTGTTGTTTTTTTTCTTCAATTTCTGCAATTTCAACCAATCAATGACCGTCTATTGAGGTGAAAACATTCTGTGCCGTATGAATATGTCCCTCGTTTAAGAAACAGATTGGGTTTATTTACATTTCTGAAGAAAATAGATACCCTTCCCCCACCCCTAACCCTAACCCTAACCCTAACTAACCCTAGCTCTAACCCTAACCCTAAAATAGATTGAAATGCAATAGATCGATACTAGGGTCATAATTATGGGTGACAATTTCATATGACACCGCTAGAAAAACTGCCGTTCAAACCGAAAAGATCCGGTTATGTTCTTGGCCATATCGTTTCATTGCTGAACAAAAAGTATGACACAACCCAATATACGCACTTACAGTTTCAACAGAGATACAGATGCTTTTTAGGTTGTGCCGTTGTTAACCCTATACAACAATCCCCTACCAGCTGTGAATATTTCTGAATTATCCTTCATATGGTAAATGCCTAAAGACGCTCTTTGCTTCTTACTCAGTAATGGTAAGTTGGATCAACGTCATGTTGTGTTTCTCTTTGTTGAACACACACACAGCAAGTATATCTCCTACTTCTACTTTTACCAGAAATTTAATCTTTGAACAAATCATCTGTTTGCGGACATAAATAACGCCGTCATGTCAGAAACTTATATTTCGCAACCTTTTTCTTGATGGTTCTAACTGTCAGATCTTAACCAGTTTCAAATTCTCTCAATACTTGGAATTTCGCTCCAATGGGATGCTTTTTCACGGCAAATTTACCACTTGGAATTTCATACAGCCGCTCCATGCTTCCGACCATTAAGCTTCTTCTAACATTTTTTCATGATTCCAGTAACTTCCTCAAAGATTGCTTCGACAATATCTTTGTAATTTTAAGGCGGCGAGCTGGCAGAAACGTTAGCACGCCGGGCGAAATGCTTTGCGGTATTTCGTCCGCCGCTCCGTTCTGAGTTCAAATTCCGCCGAGGTCGACTTTGCCTTTCATCCTTTCGGGGTCGATAAATTAAGTACTAGTTACGCACTGGGGTTGATGTAATCCACTTAATCCTTTTGTCTGTCCTTGTTTGTCCCCTCTCTGTGTAGCCCCTTGTGGGTAGTAAAGAAATAAGTATTTCGTCTGTCTTTATGTTCTGGGTTCAAATTCCGCCGAGGTTGACTTTGTCATCCTTTCGGGTGTCGATAAATTAAGTACCATTTGCGTGCTGGGGTCAATCTAATCGACTGATCCCCTCCCCAAAATTGTCGGGTCTTGTGCCTAGAGTAGAAAAGAATATCTTTGTAATCTTTTTTTCCCACAGGTTTCCGATAGATTCTCTTTCACTTGTTTCAAATCTTTGAACAGCTGTCATGCTGGGGCACTGCTTTGAAAGGTTTATAGTTGAAGAAATCGACCCTAGTATACATTTTGTTTTAAACTCTGGTACTTATTCTATCGGTCTCTTTTGCTGATAAAAACCGCCTAGGGGATGTAACCACCTAGGGGACATAAACAAAGCAACAAAACCTGCCACTAAAAGGGGTAACAGCAGTAACAAACTCTGCCACAACTACCACTAGCTTTAAGCTCACACCATACCACTCCCTACAATCCTAACACTATCTCTACTAGCTGTATTGACCACCCACCTACTCCCATTCATGCTCGACGTACAGAAGACTAACACCTGTGCTGGAAATTTTTCCGTTATATCACCCACCCACGACATTCTATTGTCACTATCTGAAAACCAAATCTCTTACGACAATGTTCAATACCAACATTCTCCGACCCTAGACTTGGCAACCGATTATAATAGTATTGATCCTGGTAACATAGACCCCAGTAACAACCATGCAAACACCAGTAACTCTTGTGAGCTTGAACTATTACACCATAATAACGTTGGATTGCGTATCCGTAATAATAAATTTCAAGTCTTACAATATATTGGGTGCAATTGTTTAGACAAAATATCATGTCCGCTTTTTGGTCGATGTCTAGCAGTAAATGTGGTTTACAAATGTGTACTTATATCGACTGCTCCGTAATCTCAAGAAGCGCTTACCTAACCACTATTTTCCCTTTAAATTAAGACATAGGACTGGCAGAACTCTAACCACGAAGATTTGGGATCTCAAGGACGACAATGTTAAATTTGATTTGAGTTGAGACATCATTAGGGTCGCTAAACCATACTTAAACAGCAGATATGGGTGCAGGCTTTAACTGCATGGAGCTGTTTGAAATTTTAAAGAGATCAAATAGTGAAAATCTACTAAATAATAAGCTAGGACTTCGTCTTTCCTGTATACATAAGGCTACCCGCATGCTTAAATATTTTAGGGACATTAAACAACCTCTATAATAGCTCCTAACCGAGGGCCAATCTATTTTACTCCCTCTATTGTTGACCCAATAGCCGATCGATCTGCCAA
>NC_042997.1:14367476-14404976 GCF_006345805.1 Octopus sinensis | reverse complement strand
ATATATATATAGTCAAAAATTGTGAAGCATGGCTGTCACCACTACTACATGAACCTGAAGATTGCAGAATTTAAAGCAATGAAAGTACTAGTTCAATCAGAATGAACATTTAACATTCTATTATTTTATTTTATTATATTATATTATATTATATTATATTATATTATATTATATTATATTATATCATTATAAGATTGTAAATAAAACATGAAAATCAGACAAGGTTGGAATTCCTTTTATTAATATATTCTTCTATACACAATCACACACACCCGTGTATATATATATTATATATATATATATATATATATATAACTTACTTGGAAGAGGATGCGTAGCATTCAATCATATAATAATATAATATATATATGCACACACACATATATGAATATATATATATCTTCTTTTCATTTATTCTTTTATTTGTTTCAGTCATTTGACTGCGGCCATGCTGGAGCACCACATTTAGTCGAGCAAATCGAGCCCAGGACTTATTCTTTGCATGCCTAGTACTTATTCGATCTTTCGCTTTTGCCGAACCGCTAGGCAACAAGAACGTATCGTATACACACCACTCTCGGTTATCAAGCGATGCTGGGGGGAAGGGGGCAAACACAGACATATACATACATATATATATATATACGTATAAATAGGGATGATCACTAAGTGGACATCCAATATACTAGAAATAGATCACTTACGATCTAACCACAAAGAAAAGAATGTTCTCTGTCCACTTAGTGATCATCCCTACTTACAAGCATGTAATACAATTTTTCTGAATTTTCAGATTTTTTCTATATGCTAGGCTACTGGTTTTAAATTGATGTTAATTAAATTAATTTTCAATTTATCACCCTAATTTAATTAACATCAATTTAAAACCAGTGGCCTAGCATATAGAAAAAATCTGAAAATATACGACGGGCTTCTTTCAGTTTCCGTCTACATAATCCACTCACCAGGCTTTGGTTGGCCTGAGGCTTATAGCAGAAGGTACTTGCCCAAGGTGCCACGCAGTGGGACTGAACCCAGAATCATGTGGTTGGGAAGCAAGCTTCTTGCTACACAGCCCGACAGTCTTCATTCAGTTTCTGTGTACCAGACCCAACCCATTCAAAAGGCCTTGGCGACGTCTATAGTCGAAAATTATAAGTGTCGCGCAGCAGGGCTGAACCGGAAACCATGCAGTTGGGAGCCAACTTCTTACCACACAGCCACACCTGCACCTTTTGTGAGCACACACGCACACACACACACACACACACAAAGTGGAACTATTATGTACTTAGTAAAAACTACTTCAAAGAAATATGAAAACATAAGAGCTAAAGAAGATACGATCATCGAGTAGTGAAGTGAAATAATGGCCACAGCTGTAGTCGGTTTTGTATGGTGGCTTCAAGATTAACGGAAAGGAACGGGCGGACTTCAGTACGGGTCAAAAAAAAAAAACAAAAAAAAACCCCGCATTCTTTGATAGCATCAGTGGTGTTCAACATTGTTGGAGGGAGTGGCATTGTTGGTGGAAGTTGAAACCGTTATGATCTTCATCAGTCGACAGCTGACGGGAAGGAGTGCCTCGTGTGTGTGTGTGTGTGTGTGTGTGTATGTGTGTATCTATCTATCTATCTATCTATCTATCTATCTATCTATCTATCTATCTATCTATCTATCTATCTATCTATCTATCTATCTATCTATCTGTGTTTCCGACATAGACACACATCCTGCAGTAGTCACATACGTACATGTATGTGTATAAGCATATTCATAGCTATATTAATATCTTCATGTGTGTGTACATATACTTAGGTATATATGCAGTATTGGCCCAGGCCATGTATAACTTAATACATACTTATGTTTGCGTAGCACGCCGGGCGAAATGCGTAGCCGTATTTCGTCTGCCGTTAAGTTCTGAGTTCAAATTCCGCCGAGGTCGACTTTGCCTTTCATCCTTTCGGGGTCGATAAATTAAGTACCAGTTACGCACTGGGGTCGATATAATCGACTTAATCCGTTTGTCTGTCCTTGTTTGTCCCCTCTATGTTTAGCCCCTTGTGGGTAATAAAGAAATTATATATATATATATATATAGGCGCAGGAGTGGCTATGTGGTAAGTAGCTTGGTTCCAGGTTCCAGGTTCAGTCCCACTGGGCAAGTGTCTTCTACTATAGCCTCGGGCCGACCAAAGCCTTGTGAGTGGATTTGGTTGACGGAAACTGAAAGAAGCCCGTCGTATATATGTATATATATATATATATAGATATATATATATATGTATGTATGTGTGTGTATATGTTTGTGTGTCTGTGTTTGTCCCTACAACATCGCTTGACAATCGATGCTGGTGTGTACATGTCCCCGTAACTTAGCCGTTCAGCAAAAGAAACCGATAGAATAAGTACTAGGCTTACAAAGAATAAGTCCTGGAGTCGATTTCTTCGACTAAAGGCGGTGCTCCATCATGGCCGCAGTCAAATGACTGAAACAAGTAAAAGACTATATATATATATGTATATGTATATATATATATATATATATATATACCCTTTTACTCGTTTACTTGTTTCAGTCATTTGACTGCGGCCATGCTGGAGCACCGCCTTTCGGACTAATTCTTCGTAAGCCTAGTACTTATTCTATCGGTCTGTTTTGCTGAACCGCTAAGTTAAGGGGAAGTAAATACACCAGCATCGGTTGTCAAGCGATGTTGGGGGGACAAACACAGACACACACACACACACACACACACACACACACACACATATATATATATATACATATACATATATATGACGGGCTTCTTTCAGTTTACGTCTACCAAATTCACTTACAAGGCTTTGGTGGTCCCGAGACTATAGTAGAAGACACTTGTCCAAGGAGCCACGTAGTCACTTCGGCGCCTATATATATATATAATATATATATATATATATATATATATATATATAAAATTTGTTTATGGTAACGTTTTGAATATGCGGATAAAGCTCATATTCGATTATGCCGGCTACCGTCCAATGATGCTGTCAAGTGAGCCAGCTTTTCGGGGTTGCAAGTTACACCGATATAATGTATATAAGACCTTTGTCCTCGACTGCCTAGACTACTGCTCTCAGCTGTGGTCACCACACAGTGTCAAGCTAACAACGGAGCTTGAAGCAATCCAGCTACACTTCACTAAAAAGATTGCTACAGTCCAACAGATGAACTACAGGGATAGGCTGAAAGAACTACGACTCTACTCCTTAGAGCGCAGACGTGAGAGATATATAATAATGTCTATGAGCAAACATTTTCAGAAATGAATTATGTGAAGTCAGCACATCGAACGATGTTGACTGATGAGCATTTGAAAACGATTCTCTTGGCTGGATGCAGCAATTCCAAAGCAAATATTTGTGATATCTTAAAAGCTAAACACCAGTTTCACAAATCTCACTAACCTTTTTTTGTTGCTTAGATTCGGATATATCACACTGGGTATGATCTTATTGCTAACGTCGCCTTCTTTAACAACTTTTGGTAAATAAATATGTTGGTTGTCTTTATTTTCTGTGTATTCCCTTTAATGTATTGAACAAAATGGTTATGCAGCCTGCGTTCGGCATTCTCTCGGTTGTCTGGCCTGCCATGAAAAAAGTTTGGTGACCCCTGGTATAAATGAACAAAAGCGAAGTTTGAAGGAAATATTGGCCATTTTTCATACTTTCTAGAGGTAAGCAAATAGGAAATAACAGTGGCTACTCAAGGACAAAAATCGCGTTAGTGTTATCGGTATATCAATTGTTGCTGAGTGCTTGCTGTGTCTGCTTGTTCAGTTGTATTCATTTTCCTTTTCTGGTTGTCTATTTTCTGACTTATTGTTATTGTTTTCAAGCATTGTTTTCTATTGGATCGTAATTTTTCTACGAAAGTAATTTGTTTTAGAAGTTTTAGTAATTTACTGGCTTTTTTTAAGCAATTAGCAATATTAAAAAAAAATAACAAAACTATTTAAAGCACAGATCTTTGGTCTACTACGGTTGATGGGGTAGAAGTTCAAACGTTCCCAAGTTCACTCTTCATAAAATAAACGAGGAAAAATTTGTTTTCTTTCATTAAATAAATCTTGGTAGAATCCAACTCGGGAAGATGGAAATTACAACCATCCACATATCGGCCAGGACGTCTTTCAGTCTGTCTTTTGAAGGTATACAGAATGTCCCCATCTCTCTTCGCGAGACAGAGGCGTGTCACTTTTCTCTGAACAAATTCCTCGGCATACAGTCTGGAAAATTGAGTTCTGTCTTCTGAGAAACGCTTCTGCTAGACTTCCTTCTTTCATTGGATTTTACCCATGTTCCAAATTTCTTTATTGGAAGCGATATCTGCAAAGATGCGTTTACAAAGTTGTGTGTTGTTGCAGTGACGACCAAAACATTTCTCAGTGCTGTTAGCATCGAAAGAAAAGTTAAGTTTATTTTCGTTTAAATTACACACGCCTTCAAGCCTTGAGGCAAAGAATTTCTATCTATATTCCTGTTTGTCTGCTTTAAGTTGTGTTGTCTTTACATGTCTCGCAAATAAAAAAAAATGTTTTCTTCCAAAACATATTTCATGCAAACCGACTGAAAAAAACCCCAGAAAAACAGAATAAATTTCGCTTCTTTCTTTCGAAAATCTTGCAAGATCGATGCGCAATCATATCTTGCTTGGACGTGAAGCTGCTAGAAGATCGTGTTGTAAGAACAACAGTAGCAGCAATAAAATTTTCTACTATAGGTACAAGGCTTAAAATTTGGGGAAGGGGGACAGTCGATTACATCGACCCCAGTACTCAATTGGTACTTTATTTATCGACACCGAAAAGCAAAGTCGACTTCGACGGAATTTGAACTCAGAACGTAGCGGCAGGCAAAATACCTATTTCTTTACTACCCACAAGGGGCTAAACACAGAGAGGACAAACAAGGGCAGACAAACGGATTAAATCGATTATATCGACCCCAGTGCGTAACTGACACTTATTTAATCAACCCCGAAAGGATGAAAGGCAAAGTCAACCTCGGCGGAATTTGAACTCAGAACGTAACGACAGACGAAATACCGCTAAGCATTTTGCCCGGCGTGCTAACGATTCTGCCAGCTCGCTGCCTTCGCAATAGCAGCAATAATAACAGAAATAATAAAAAATAACGCTTTCTTCATTTGCCGCCACAAGGTCCGTCTTACAAACACCAGAAAAGAGCGAAAATACATGGTTTTCAAACGTATGGGAATACACAAAATAAAATGATATGAAAACGAAATTATATAAATTATTAAATATGTTGAAACTTGATATAAATCAAATTCACAGAAGAGCTGGATAAGTATATAATAAAAAAATATACATATTTTAAAAATCGTGTAAAATACAAAACAAAAAATAAAACAACCACACGTGGTTGAGAACCTACTAGCTCGCTATGATTCTTCCCCCCCCCCCACTTACATCGGAAGTTTGAGGACCCAGATGCACTTGTAAATATTTTTAGTGGAAGTCATCCTCTTACTGCGGGCGTGATCTTTAGTAAGATCCTGTCCCGTAGATACTCTTGGTCTACGCGCCCCACTTAACGCTTTTTCAATATATTTGTTGGTCTGTTTTTCCCTAGAGTGAACGTTAAGCAGTTCATAGTGACTAACTTGTCCCACTGTGAAGATGAGCAGCTGCGTGGGAGTGGTCCCTCCACTCTTTCAGCTTCCTCGCCTCTTCTTCCAGGATCCTAGATACATTCTGGCTAGCCTCACCTTTTTCGGTTTCCTTTTTTAAATTTTTTTTTAAACTTCCGTGACAGTGTGACATTCCTCTCCAACCTTCATTTGTTCTCCATCTTCGTAAGAACTGGCAGTCATTAGAGTGCCGGACGAAATGGCTAGTGGTATTTATTTCGGCATCTGGCAGAATCGTTAGCACGCCGAGCAAAATGCTTAACAGTATTTCGTCTGCTGTTACGTTCTGGGTTCAAATTCCGCCGAGGTCAACTTTGCCTTTCATCCTTTCGGGGTCGATAAATTAAGTACCAGTTACGCACTGGGGTCGATATAATCGACTTAATCCGTTTGTCTGTCCTTGTTTGTCCCCTCTGTGTTTAGCCCCTTGTGGGTATTAAAGAAATAGGTATTTATTTCGGTTCCTTGCGTTTTCAATTCAGATCTTGCTGAGGCCGTCTTTGTACCTCATTCTTTAGGGACCGATAAATAACAATCTCATTGTTCACCAGCAGCAGAAAACAAAGCAAAAACAAAAAAAATGTCTTCTCAAATTGAAGCAATTTTCTTTTCTTTTTTTTTATTTTTATTATCCGTAACAGGGAAAACTGATACAAACAGTTCCATTCCCATCACTCTCTTTAGAGGTTTTGTATTTAAAAAAATGCTTTTTCTATGTTGTTTCACTTGGCAATCATCGACACTGCCCGACACTTTCAAAACACATATCATTTATTTTATTGTAAATTCCCTCGTTTATGTCTTGTAAAAAATAAAAATAAATAAACGTTTGACGGCGGACTAGAGGACAGTTAGTCCATCAGACAAAATGTTTAACGGCATTTCGTTTGGCTCTTTACTTTTTGAGTTCAAATCCCGTCGAGCTCAATCTTGCTTTTTGTCCCTTCGGGGACGTCAAAATAAAGTACCATTCAAGTACTGTATTTCAAAAACCCCATTCCTCTGAAATTGCTGGCTTTGTGTCACAATCTGAATGATATCTTATAGAAAAGGGAAGAGGTATAATTGATTAACACTGGTAACGAAGCAGTGGACAATCCGCATTATGATATCAGGGCTATTACCTAACAAAAACAAGACAATCCAATAACAGTTTAAACAAATAATTCATAGGAAATTGACAGCTTTCATTTTTTTTTTGCGCAGGGCTTTGACAACAAAATTTACTGCTTTTAAAGCTTGACCTTATTTTATAGAATAAACTTGGCATCGAATTTAAACAAACAAAAAACCGCAACAAAAAACACGTAGTAAGCTAAACTTTACCGGCAATTCCACGTGATACTCAAATTAAAGATAATAAATTTGTTTTTTTATGCTGATTTACATGCATTCCAAAATGTCACTCGCAAATTTGTGTTTCAATATATTGCAAAATAAAGGCGATGACCTGGCAGAACTGCTTGGAAATTGAAAACAAAATTAAACTCTCCTATGGAGAGGAAAGAGCAGAGAAGGAGAAGGGAGCTGTAGAAAGCATAAAAACAAATCCAAAGGCTTTCTATAAATTTGCAAAGGAAACCGCCACAGTACAGTACAAAATCGGACCCCTGCTCCAATTGAATGGCTCACTGACTGCGGACCCCCAAAGGATAAGTGAAGTGCTCAGTGTACAATTTAAAAGTGTCTTCGCCTCTCCACTGAGTCACATGCTGATAAAAAAAAAATCCAGATGATTTCTTTGACTATGCAACCCTGCAGAAAAAGGCGGCAGCCATTACCTACATTGACAATCAAGAGGAAGATGTAACAGCGGCCATAGACGAAACGGGCTCAAACTCAACATCCGGCTCGATGATTTCTCAGCTGTTCTCTTAAAGTCATGTAAACAGGAATTAGCGGGACCACTTCGGATACTCTTCCAGAGTTTTCTTGCAAGTGGTAAACTTCCCAAAAAGCTAAATGAAGGCATCATATGTCCTATCCATAAAGGTGGGAGCAGAGCAGAGCAGAGGCCAAAAACTACAGACCCATCTATCTGACTTCACATATCAGCAAAGTCATGGAGCGAATCGTCAGAAAGAAACTGATTACATTCCTAGAAGAAAATGACTTGCTGAACGATACTCAGCATAGCTTCCGTCCAAGCAGAAGCTGCCTCATACAGCTCTAACGGCATTATGACTGGGTCCTGAAGCAGCTGCTCGACCATTCAAATGTCGATGTGATATATCGTGACTTTGCAAAGGACTTTGACAAAGTTGATATGTTACAAATTGCGAAACCTTGCTATAGCTACTGAACTAGGAGAGTGGTTGCACAACTTCCTAAACGATAGAAGTCAGACAGTTGCAGCCAATGGTGCACTCTCTAGGGGAACACAAATTTCGAGCGGTGTCCCTCAGGGAACTGTCTTAGGGCCATTACTGTTTATAGTAGCCCTCTTAGACATACCCACAGTCACTCAGACAGCCACTGTCACTAGCTACGCCGATAATACAAAATTACCACAGGCAATAAAGTATCGCAATGATGTCGTAAACCCGCAGAACAACCTAAATGCAATATATAAGTGGGCAGAGCAAAACTATGCAATTTAATGCTGAAAAATTTCAAGCACTGCGCTATTAGATCACAAATGCTCCACAACCGGCATTTACAGGACCCCGAGATACTGCAATTCCAGAGTCACAGACAGTGAGATACCTGGGCATCAGTATGTGTAATGATGCATCATTTCACATGCACATTACCAAGTTGGCAGCAAAATGCAGACTACTGGCGGGATGGATACTAAGGACATTCAGGACAAGAGATCAAGAAGTCATGTTGACTCTATGGAAGACCTTTGTCCTCGGCTGCCTAGACTACTGCTCTCAGCTGTGGTCACCACACAGTGTCAAGCTAACAACGGAGCTTGAAGCAATCCAGCGACACTTCACTAAAATGATTGCTACATGTCAACAGATGAACTACAGGGATAGGCTAAAAGAACTACGAGTCTACTCCCTAGAGCGCTGGACACAATACTGCAATAGTCTGGGTTTCAAGGGCTTGCAATTGTTCAACATCCTGCCATCCAACCTTAGGGATCAACATGGTGTTGATGTGGATGTTTTCAAGGAACGTCTGGACAGGTTTCTATCTGAGATACCAGATGAACCCACATCGTAACAGGGTACGGAAAGAAGAGCAGCTCCGTCCAACTCGCTACTTCACCAAAAACAATAACGGAAGCAACACCAATTAACTACAGGTGGTGAACCAGCATAATCTCAGTCCGGGCTGAAACCAAATGCAATGCATCCATTTCCAAGTAAGTTTATCTTCACCTTTTTGATGCGACTCTCTTTTATTTTCTTCCATCCGTCTCTAATTCCCTTTTTGTCCCCTCACTCCTTCACCGTTTTCTATCTGTCATTCTCCCTCACTCCCCTCTTTCTCTTTTTCTCTCTCGTTGATCACATTTGACCATCGTCCATCTTTCTTTTCCTCACGTGACTATCTTTCTTTTCCTGCACGGACGTTTAAAGGAACGGATGTTTTCTCTCTCTCTTCTGTCTTTTTTCTTTTCAAAAAAGTGTTTCTCCTAGCGTTCACTATTTCCTCTCATTCTGGTCTAACGACCCTCCATGTTTGTTTTTGTTTGGTTTCCTTGTATGTTTCCACTGTCATTTTTTTCCCAACTTTGACCCTCCATAAATCCAAAATTTTATTTTAGAATTTATGGGAGCAACTGCCTTTGAAAAGTCATATTGTCGTTGAATGCTCGAAATGAGGAGTAGCTAGACAGCCGACAACTGATGAAGGGTCCTTTCTCTGCGTTTACTTGTCCTGTTTTCCATTTTTACTCGTTGTTTTTCCCTCGTCTGTTTACGAATTTTATGTTATTTGCAATGTTGGTGACGTGACGTACCCATTATATATATATATAGGGAGAGTTTACAAAAAAACAAAGACGAAGACAGGTGGTGTACAAAACAAACAGATGTGTTAGTATAACGCTCAGGAATAGAAAAAGTCTTTTACGTTTCGAGCCTACGCTCTTCTACAGAAAGGGACACAGAAAAAAGCAAGGAGAGAAACAAGGAGAGAAGAAAAAGTGTGTAGTGGCTAACGATACATACATATATACATACATACACAGACACACACACACACACACACACACCACACACACACACACACACACACACACACATATATATTTATATATATATATATATATACATACATACATATATATATTCATACATATATATGCACATATATAATACATACATATGTATGTATGTATGTATGTATGTATACACGACAGGCTTTTTCAGTTTTCGTCTATCAAACCCAACCACAAAGCTTCGTTCGGCTCGATGCTCTAGTAGCAGACACTTGCTCAAAGTGCTACACAGTGGGACTGAACCCAGAATCATGTGGCTGGGAAGCAAACGGCTTACCATGCAGCCACACCTGTGCGATAAGAAGTTTGCTTCCCAATCACATGGTTCCAGTTAATGTTTTTAAGGGATAAGGCATCAATATTTCGACTTGCACTAATTCATAAATCTCAAGTCTTCACTACATAATTAATTAATCGCTTAGAATTCTTTAAAGTTTTTTTTTTTGCGGATTGAATTTTGTTTACTTATTCTGATAAACAAACTAAATGTTAATAAACAAATAATCACTCCCTGTAATATTCCTACATCCGGTTGGTGAAGCTGAAATCTTTAAGCGAAGCCACCCTCTAAGCCACCCACAAAGTTCAAAATTTTGTTTATTTATCCACACTGCAGGAGTGGACAAATACCTTGTAAGTGTGATAATGAAATCATTTAAATAAGATAACATATTGTTTTGATTTAACACAGGAATTATTTTGTGACCAGAGATCGGCAGTTGATAGGCAAAATCGGCCTTGGCTGGATTTGAATAAAATAATTAAGGACACATTTTACAAATTTGACTGAAATTTCAAAGGAGCATTTTTCAGAAGTTTTTAATTGACAAATGGATCATTAGACAGGCAGATTGAAACATAGACATATAAATATATAGATAAATAGAGAAGAAGATAGAAATAGGTAGATGGGACCTTTTCTAAAAGATGGACAGAATTTTCTACTTAACTAAATAATTTGAAACTTCGTATACTGGTAGAATGTGTCAAAAGAAAACTTAAATTTCAATTAGTTTTTTTGAGAAAAATGTATTTTGTAACTTTTACGTAGTTTAATTCTTCGAATTTTAACCAATCGTATTCTCTGTTTTGAGCTCAATTCATTTACTGCCGTGTTATTCATCCTTATCACTGTCTTCTGTTTTCTGTCTTCAAAGGCTTCTCGCATGTTTATTTCAATGTCATCCCTGACTTACGGAACGATTACCTGTGTGTGTGTGTTTTTGTTGTGTATGTGTGTGCGTGTGTGTGTTTGTTGTGTGTGTGTGTTATTGTTGTGTATGTGCGTGCGTGTGTGTTATTGTTGTGTATGTGTGTGTGTGTGTGTTATTGTTGTGTATGTGTGCGTGTGTGTGTGTATCTTTTTGTTGTGTATGTGTGTGTGTGTTTGAACTTTGATATCGTTAATATTTTTATTGGGCGACGAAATTCATCGATTTAAGAGATACACAACACACGCACATATACACAACAAAAAAACAGACACATACACAACAATAACACACACACACAACAAACACACACACGCACACACATACACAGCAATAACACACACACACACACAACAAACACACACATACACAACAATAACACACATACACAACAATAAGACACATACACACAACAAACACACACACGCACACACATACACAACAAAAACATACACACAGGTAATAGTTCCGTAAGTCAAGGATGACATTGAAATAAACATGCGAGAAGCCTTTGAAGACAGAAAACAGAAGACAGTGATAAGGATGAATAACACGGCAGTAAATGAATTGAGCTCAAAACAGAGAATACGATTGGTTAAAATTCGAAGAATTAAACTACGTAAAAGTTACAAAATACATTTTTCTCAAAAAAAACTAATTGAAATTAATGTTTTCTTTTGACACATTCTACCAGTATACAAAGTTTCAAATTATTTAGTTAAGTAGAAAATTCTGTCCATCTTTTTGAAAAGATCCGGTAGATGAAGAAATAGATATTTTAATTGATTAGCTATGTTATGGTCTTCCAGTCATACTGTTAAAAACGTGCAAAAACAGCTTCGTAAAACCATCAAAGATACTATTTCATACGTCACTTGATACAGGCGTATTTCTACAACTGCTGAAAGATTCAACAGTAACACCTATACACAAGGCAGGTAGCAGCGCTGAAGCTAAAATCTAAAGACTTGTTTCTCTCATATCTCACACATCTAACTTTATCGAATGCATTATCTGAAAAAGAAAAATTACATGCCCTGAAGAAAACAACCTCTTTGCTGATACACAGCATGGTTTTCAGACTGGACAAAGTTGCCATTACATTGCCATCACATTATTCTCAATAATCTCTTGAAAAGAAAGGATATTGGCTGTGTATACCTTGATTTCGCTGTGGCGTTTGACAAATTTAATCATGAAATCATCTGTCATAGGATTCAGGATCTTGGTATCACAGGAAAACTCGGAGAATGGCGCTTTGACTTCCTACGCAGTAGAAATCAATCTGCTGCTGCTAAGTCACCTTTAATAAGTGGAATATTTCAGGGAACGGTTCTAGGACCATCATTATTTATCATCACCCTATCAGGTATATGATTAAAAGTGCACTCGGTCAGCCTCACAAATTACGCCGATGACATAAAAATATCAATGCTATCCAACTCCAGAAGTTAGTGTCACCCTCTAATATGAGCTAATCTTTATTTAGCAACGGGCAAATAAAAACAATATGAAATTTAATTCAGTAATTCCTCGACTATCGCGGGTGTTACGTTCCAGTACTCCCCGCGATAGGTGAAAATCCAGGAAGTAGAAACAGTATTGTACAGTATATCTATTATTATTATTATTATTATGTTTTATAATTTGTATATATCTATTTTATTATAAATGCAAAGCAACACCACGGAGGAATCGACGTAAGCTTAATTATTAAACCGCGATATGGCGAGGGATTACTGTACATCAAAATTTCAGGTTCTTCATTATGGAGGAAATACATATTATTCACAATATTTGACATCGGATAACAATGATTCAGAGCGCTAATGACATACGGGACTTAAGAGCAATCATGTCAAATGACGCGTCTTTCACCAGCCAATTCACCAAACTGGCCTCCAAATGCAAACATAGAAAGGATTCTATGAACATTCGCGACAAAAGAACCAGTAATTATACTAACTCTATGGAAAACCCTAGTTCTGAGCAGATTAGATTACAGCTTTGGTCTCCTAACATATCCGGTCTCATAGGGCTACAAGAAACGTTCACTAGTAAAATATCTTCGATTAAAAGTCTTAATTACTGAAAGCTTTTCACCTTAACAAACTCAACTAACTTGCTGCTATAAAGTGACTACAAAAACGATAAAAGAATAAGTTAATGCAGTGCTGCAGTATAGCCGCGGTCCAACGACTGAAACCATTAAAAGAATAGAAGAAAAAATGCAAAACAGTTATATATAGAACTGAGGTATTTAAAAGCCAACGAGGGAGCGACTACATGGTAAATGAATGTGCTACAAGTAACGGCGAACTTCCTCGAAATCGTAGTTTTAAACAAAGAAATAACACATTAGATAATGAAGTCCTACATACCGCAAACAAGACGGGATGGTCTCCATTTAAATGCTTTTAGTTATAGGTATCCTTAATCGGATTGACCGCAGGTTAGAACAATAGAGGTATTAGACTTTGAAAGAGAGTTGAAAGAAGTTCTTAAAACACTTTTCCAGAACATACTGGAAAGAAAGAGAAAAACATAATTAAGTATTGCGAAATAATTTTTAAATTGTGTAAAATATATAGCAAAAATAGACTTCTAAAAATAAGTTCAAGATTTTAGAAACAGAAAATTACATAGGCGTAGGAGTGGCTTACAAACCACATGATTCCGAGTTCAGTCCCACTGCGTGGCACCTTGGGCAAATGTCTTCTACTATAGCCTCGGGTTATAGTACTAGGCTATAGTACTACTGCAAACTATGTGGTTTGTAAGCAAGCTACTTACCACACAGCCACTCCTGCGCTTATTTACATTATTTACATTATTTACATTTGACGGATATTTGTCCTCATCTTGTTTGTTGTTAATCCAGGTTCGAAAATTCCCCAAGACACCTGATGAAGGCTAGAGGGTATATCAGCCGAAACGTTGTGTTAACAACGAACAAGATGAGAACAAATAACCATCAAATGTAAATAATGTGCATTATTTTTGCTCGCTACAGGGGTTATAATAGTGCTGAGGCGGAACTAGCTCTATCTACGACTTAGTTACCTACATAATTTTACCGCATCTTAATAATATAATTGACAATGACAAATAAGGACTATATTAACTTGGTGTGGCTCCTTTTTCTTTGTGTTATCGTCTAACTTGTGTAGACGCATGGCTCAATGGTTACAGCGTTGGGCTCACAATCATGGAGCAGTGAGTTCGATTCACAGACCGGGCTGTGTGTTGTGTTCTTGAGCAAGACACTTTATTTCACGTTGCTCCAGTTCACTCAACTGTAAAAATGAGTTGTAACGTCACCGGTGCGAAGCTCTGTCGGCCTTTTCAGTCTGAGATTTGAGCATATAGCTTTCTTCTAAGGAAATTTATATACCTTCTCGATATCTATTGTTATTTACTGTCATTCGAAGGGCCCATATCCCAAACCTTAGGAGTCATGTCTACTCTCGATAGAGGGATTTAAGGACCGTACTCGAAGCGGGAAATCCACTTTTCATGGTATGCGAACGACTCTTTTGGATACACCAGAACTCACTTCTCCTTACGACATACGGAAAATGTCAGGAAACGCTGGTCCATTTGGCATATGAAATTAAAGGTTCAACCTAAAAAGTCAGAATTCATGTTTTCTGACAGCTCGATTGGATCTAAAGGTCAAATACATTTTACAAATTCTATAAACTGAACTTTTTTCAGGGTCAGGTTATTACTATTTTTAATTTTCATCATCATCATCACCATCATCGTTGTCGTTCGTTTAAATTCTTCCGAGGTCGATTTTATTTTACGTCCTTCGGAGTCAATAAAATAAATATTAGTCCAGCAATGCGGTCAATATAATCGACTAACTCCTTCCCACTAAATGTCAGGCCTTGTACCTATAGTTGAAAGATTTATTATTATTATTATTATTATTATTATTATTATTATTATTATTATTATTATTATTATTATTATTATTATTCTCATCATCATTATTATTATTGCTTTCCACAGCTTCTAACGCTGGAGATGTACTACGGTGTCAGCTGTTCACTACCAGTGAACTAAGGTAACATCTCTTATTTTTCGAGCACCTTCCGGGGTATTCGAGCGGTTCCAAGAAGTGCTGTTTCTGCAAGTGCTCCACTATTATTGCAGCCCCTATTTGTTCCATGTACTTCTCAAGATTTTTGCTCACTGTTCTCAGGGCTCCGACAATTATTGGTACTACTACCACCTTTTTCATCTACCACAACTGCTTAACCTCCCAAGCTAACCTTTCATATCTATGGACTTTCCTTCCTTCCTTATCGCATACGTTATTGTCAGCTGGGTATGTTATATCTATGATCCAACATAGTTTGTTTTCTTTCTCAAGACTATGTCTGGCTTCCTATTCTCTATCTCATGGTCGCACTGAATCATAAAATCCCATAGGATCTTTGCATTATCATTTTCGAAGATGCCTTCGGGTTTATGGTCGTACCAATTTTTTTTGCTCTGTCAAGTCCATACTTGTTGCAAAGTGTGCAATGGACAAGCCTGGCTATATTGTCGTGGTGTCTCTTATATTCCTTCTGGGCTAGTGGCGTACACTGGCTGGTAATATGCCATACAGTTTCACCATTTTGTCCACAGATTCTGCAATTAATCACTTTCTGATGTGTTGTCTATTCTGTATTTTATGTAGTTTGTTCTTAGTGCTTGCTCTTAGGCAGCACAGATTATATATCATACTTACTCAGTTTTTGGTACAGAGTTTTGCAAATTACCCAGTGAATATATTGTGCAGCTCTATCATACCTGTTGAGATACTCTGTAGACGCAAGAAGACTGCACATGTAGACAATATGATCAATGGTTTCATTTTGTTGTTGACATACACGGCATGTTGGGCAGCTGCCGTTCTTTAATATGTTGGCCTGGTAGTTTCTTGTAGGTAGGCATTGATCTTGGTCTGCTATGTTGAACCCTTCTATTTCTGATTTTAAGCCAGAAGCCATTAACCATTGATGGGTAAGGGCTTTGTCAACATCGGCATTATTAGTTCTCTTTGAGTATTTATCATTGAGAGTTTTTCTTTGCCACTTATCAGCAAGAATATCTAAGCAGCAGTTTTAGCACGGTTTTTCATATGCTCAGCTTTTTCTGTGCTTGTTTCTAGTACGTCTAATTCAGGAATTTGTTGTATTTGGAATTCACTTATATATTCCTTTGCCTGTTTTGTTACTGAGTATGATGCTGCAGCGACGCAAGTAAAAAACGGCGGTTATATGACGTAATGGGCATGTTTGCCCGAACAAGTATAATTGTTAGTTTCCCATTGGTTACAATTACTGCCCTTATTTGAATTCTAAACTTTCGCCAAAGAGAAATCTTCCACGAAATACGGTTCTTAGAATTCAGGTATGAATAGTTATAAAAACCCTGATTTTTGGGAAATTAATCAGTGTTCGTTGGTTGTCCCTTATTTCCACGACATTCCTCCTTTGAGATGTTAGCTATTTTTATGCCATGTCTATATCTAATTCCAAGACTATTTTGAATTGTGTAAAACTCTAGTGGCTTAGTATGGAAGATTAGTTATTATAAATTTTATGTCGTAATCCTCTACGACAGTTTTCTTTTGATTTATAAATGTACTCTCTTTACTCTCTTTTATTTGTTTCAGTCATTTGACTGCGGCCATGCTGGAGCACCGCCTTTAGTCGAGCAAATCGACCCCGGGACTTATTCTTTATAAGCCTAGTACTTATTCTATCGGTCTCTTTGCCGAACCGCTAAGTGACGGGGACGTAAACACACCAGTATCGGTTGTCAAGCAATGCTAGGGGGACAAACACACACACAAACACACAAACACACACACACACATATATATATATATATACGACAGGCTTCTTTCAGGTTCCGTCTACCAAATCCACTCACAAGGCATTGGTCGGCCCGGGGCTATAGCAGAAGACACTTGCCCAAGATGCCACGCAGTGGAACTGAACCCGGAACCATGTGGTTGGTTAGCAAGCTACTTACCACTCAGCCACTCCTGCGCTTATAATACTTATAATTAAGTTATAAGTGATGGGTTTATCACCATAGATTCCTTCTCAAGAAACAAAAAATATTTATTATCTTTCCAAGTCAAAAACATTATAAACCAGATAATCTCAGCCCGTTATAAACTAGATATAACACACTTATAAAAGTGGTACCATTCACCGTTATAATGCTTTCCTGTTTTCATGTTTTGAGACAAGTTTTAACATCCAGTCTTCAGAGTTTTTCAGGTAGGTGTCTAGGCCAACTGTGGCAATCTTCATTGTTAATTCCAATTGTAAAAGTCCACGGCCTCCCCCTTTTCTTGGCAGATAAAGTCGTTCTATACTAATAATAATAATAATAATAATAATAATAATAATAATAATAATAATAATATTATTATTATTATTATTATTATTATTATTATTATTATTATTGAGTGAGAGAGCAGTGCATACCATCAAAGTGACACGGGTAAAATATACGAAGCCCAGTATAACCATCATGACTACCCGTCTTATAAGGGTACACCAGGTACATGCATCACAAATATATGTGCGCGACATGGGGATCTCATATCAAGATAAAGAGCACATGATCTTGCAGGTGGGGCCCAGTTAGAATTTTCTTCTGGTCGAGTAACCTCTGCTTAATTGACCATCCCTTAGTGTAAGTTATCTGCATTTATTCTATCCAGTATTCTGTCATTTGTTCTGCACTTAGTGGCCAATACAAATGCTATGTCACACAATTTCTGACATTGTATGTTGATGTTACTTGTTTGGCTCATAGTATTTCTTTGTTGCCAAATTGAAGAGTTTTGTTTGTTTGTTTGTTTTGCTATTAATACAGAGTACTTGATTTTTTTTTTAGTAAAGTAAAACAAAATATCCTTTTCATGTAAATATTTTAAAAAAACAAACACCTTTTTCTTTCAAATTCTTTCATATGTTTAACAGAAAATTGATGGCGTCATCTTAAATTTGCGGTCTAGTTGAACAGTAGTAGACATACGAACATAGTAGACATACGAATATGTCAATTACTTCTTTCTCCGTAAACTGAACAAATGGTGAACAGCCTTAATCAACTTTCGACCCTTATTGGGGTCTCGTCATTACAGCAGTCCCGAAGAAACAGTAGCCATTCTATTTATAAACACATTATATCTAGTAGCTGCATTTTCTGGAGTTACTAATTGGCATACTATAAGTGTTTAAAACTTTATTTCATATTGGTTTCAAATTTTGGCACAAGGCCAGCAATTTCGGCGGAGAAGATAAGTTGATTACATCGACCCTAGTGCTCAACTAGAACATGGAATTTGAACTCAGAACGTAATTTGAATACAAAACGTAAAGACGAACGAAATGTCGCAAAGCGTTTTGTCCGGCATGCTAACGATTCTTATTTCTTTATTGCCCACAAGGGGCTAAACATAGAGGGGACAAACAAGGACAGACAAAGGGATTAAGTCGATTACATCGATCCCAGTGCGTAACTGGTACTTAATTTATCGACCCCGAAAGGATGAAAGGCAAAGTCGACCTTGTTTGTCCCCTCTGTGTTTAGCCCCTTGTGGGTAATAAAGAAATAGATATATAACAATTGGCCGCTTCCTACTGTATTCGTGCATCTGATTGGTCAAGCCAATAACAAAATGTTTGGCCAAAGCCACCAGATTAAGTTAAAAATTCGTATTCATCTTTCAATTCCATGTGGGTAAAGCCCACTCCTTTTTACTGTGATGATGGTGAAATCACGCGAAAAAGAAACAAAAATGAAATAAAATAAAATAAAATAAATAACAAAAGTAAAATGCTGTTTTGATTTAAGGTTGATTGATTTGACTTTAGAATGCTACTAATTTTTGACCTGTGGTCAGAGGTCGAGAAGCTAACTTGACCTTGGTTGGATTATAAAATGAAATTTAAAGGTAACTAAATAAACAAAAATAGAATATTTTCGATGGCGGGATGGTTAGAAAGATAAATGTATCTGTCTGTCTGTCTGTCTCTCTGTCTGTCTATCTCTCTCTCTCTCCCTCCCCCCCCTCAGTCTATCTAAACACACAAATATATACATAGACGGATATATACATACTTTCGTACATGCATACATACACATAAACATAGATACATACATAATACAAATACACACACACACACACACACACACACATACACACACACATACACACACACACCACACACACACACATACAAATAGGCAGATAGATGATAGGTAGAAAGAGAGGAAAAGATTGATAGATGTGTACATCTTTCTTTCTATCTTTCCTTCCTTCCTTCCTTCTTCCTTCCTTCCTTCTTCCTTCCTTCCTTTCTTTCTTTCTTTCTTCCTTTCCTTCCTTCCTTCCTCTCTTCCTTCCTCCTTCCTTCCTTCTTTCTTTCTTTCTTTCTTTCTTTCTTTCTTTCTTTCTCTCTCGCTCTCCTTCTCTCTCTCTCTCTGTCTATCTACATGTATGTATGTATGTATGCATGTATGGATGGATGGATGGATGTATGTATGTATGTATGTATATATGTGAATGTATGTAAACAGACCGTTTGTGAATTTCATCGAATCCTTAATTACGTTTCCCTTTATTAATTTCATTACGACTGACATAAATATGTATAATTATATTGCTGACAATCCTTTTACGAAGTAATCCGGTTATGTCAAACATTTACTTTCTCTACTATTACAAATAACTTTCTCACAATCTCTGATGTTGTCGTCGTTATTAAACCCCAGGCAAACTTTGAACAAAGAGACCTATGATCAAAAGCATTCCAATCGTGTCCATCCCGTGTTTTCTTTCTTTCTTTTTTGTGTTTATCTAGAATACTTAGTATTATCTGTTGAGTACTTCCTGTTTTTAAGACATATCAGGTTACCATGGCATTTGGCCATCCCTGGTGATGTCTTGGTGATATATATCACCATGATATATACCTATTTCTTTATTACCCACAAGGGGCTAAACACAGAGGGGACAAACAAGGACAGACATAGGTATTAAGTCGATTACATCGACCCCAGTGCGTAACTGGTACTTAATTTATAGACCCCGAAAGGATGAAAGGCAAAGTCGACCTCGGCGGAATTTGAACTCAGAACGTAGCGGCAAAACCAATGATACGTGGCTGTTTGGTAAGAAGCTTGCTTCCCAATCACGTGGTTCCGGATTCTGTCCCACTACGGTACACCTTGGGCTGGTGTCTTCTACTATAACCTCGGGCTGACCAATTCCTTGTGAGTGGATTTGGTTGACGGAAACTAAAAGTAGCCCATCGTATGTGTGTGTGTGTGTGCGCGCGTCTATTTTGTCCCCCGCCACCGCTTCAAAACCGGTGCTGGTGTGTTAACGTCCCCGTAACATAACGGTTCACCAAAAGTACTAGGTTTTAAAAAAATGTCCTGAGGTCGAGTTGTTCGTCTGAAAAAAAAACCCCTTCAAGGCAGTGCCCCAGCATGGCCTGATTCAAATGACTGAAACAAGTAAAAGGTAAAAGATATAAATATGTCTATGTATTTATTTGGAAAATCGTGTGTTGAAACAGATATTGTTATATTTCGGAATAGCCAAACAGAACAGTAGGAGACACGTGGGATGGAGAGATACTGAAGAGGTCACAGGATGTGTGACGAAGCATTTTCAGATAAAGTACAACAAATAAGAACAATAATAAATCTGAAGTGAGGAACGAATATATAGCGCGTGTATTTGTTTGGCAAAAAAAAATGTGATCATCTCAATATAGGGAGCAATCAGAAAGGATCTGTCCTTCATCGACTGGTCTTTCACTCTCAGTTCCACTCACATTGAGACCGCATGGCAACACTTTGAGAACATTGTCACCTATACATGCTCAAAACACGCTTCTACGAAATCCACTAATACAAACAGAAACCGGCTCCCTAAAAGGAAAAAAAAAACACTTATCAGGCGCATCAAAAGACTCAACAAAAAATCAACCAATTAAAATACTCCCACATACAACATCCACATTCAACAACAATGAAAGGTCTGGAGTTGGAAAAACTTCATCTGCAGACCGACATGAAAACCTCCATTGAAAATCAAAGAGCTGCGGAGGAACAGTGGGTAATCAAAAATATCAAACAGAAACCAAAAGTGTTCTACTCTCATGCAAATAAGTATAGAACCGCTGTCTCAACCATTGGGCCATTGATTGATGATAACGCAAGAAATGGCAGAAATACTGCTCTGTCTTTAGTGATTCCACTAAGAGAAGTGAACGAAGTTGATTCCCAACATAAAATCTCGGACATAACCTTCACTGCCTCATACATGATAGCAGCAATAAATAAGGTCAAATAGTATTCTACTGTAGGCCCTGATAGAGTCCCCGCTAGTCTCCCGAAGGAATGTAGACACCAACTTGCAGTCCCTCTGACCAACCTCTGGAGAAATTCTTTAGACTCAGGTTATACACCGAAACAGCTCTTATCCCAGTCTGTCATCCCGGTTTTCAAACAGGGAAACAGATCCCTCGAAGTCAACTATCGCCCAGTCTCACTCACCTCCCACCTCATTAAAATGTTTGAAAGAGTGGTAAGATCAAAGATAGCTGATTTCCTGGAGATCCACAAACTCCTAAATGCAAATCAGTGTGGCTTTCGCTGTGGCAGGGACTGTCTAACACAGCTCTTACACCACATTGAAGATATACTTAAATCCTTGGGAACAGGTTCGAACTCTGGTGTCATATATCTTGACTTCAGTAAAGCATTCAACAGGGTTGACCATAATATCTTACTCATAAAATTGGCAAATGTTGGAATCTGTGGAAAACTTCTACACTGGATTAAGTATTTCCTGGCAAAAAGAACACAGAAAGTTGTGGTCGATGGAAGCCCAGGGGACTGTCTTGGGCCCGCTCCTCTTTATAATTTACATAAATGACCTTTCCAGCGTCGTAAATCACTGCAAAGTGAAAATATTTGCTGATGACACTAAGCTCTAGCAAATCATCAATGAAGAAGAAGACCGAACTCAACTCCAGTCTGATCTATATGCTGTGAGTCAATGGGCAGACAAAAACAAAATGCAACTGAACGAGGAAAAATTTGAGCTGATGCATTTTGGAAGAAAGTCTATACTTAAACCGCCATACTCTCTTCCTTCAGGGGAACCGCTCACGACATCTGATAATATCAGAGACCTGGGTGTAATTGTTGATAACAATCTCAGTTGGAATGCTCACATCAACAATAAGGTCGATATAGCTCGTAGGATGAGCTCCTGGATCTTAAGAACCTTCCGGTCCAGAGAACGAGGTGTCATCATTCCCCTTTTCTCCTCCTTTGTACCACCACACCTCGAATACTGCTGCCCCTTGTGGTCTCCCCATACAAAACAAAACATCTCGAAGATTGAATCACTTCAGAGGGGACTCACTATACGAATTGAAGGCATGACTGATCTCGATTACTGGGAACGCCTTAAAGCATTGAAACTCTACTCTCTCCAGCACCGCCGCGAGCGTTACATCATTTGTACGATGCGGAGAATATACCGCCAGCATTGTCCAAACGACCTGAACATTAGGGGACACATACGTCCCCTGCCCAGTTCAGGATCACAACATATAGATACACTGCGGCATAATTTCTTTTCCTCAACAGGCCCAACCCTGTTTAACATTGTCCCAAAACTGATTAAAGAGGAAAAGGATTCCATCACTTTTAAACGGAGTCTGGACAGATAAATCAGCCATACTTGGATACAACTCACTCAACAAGAACTCACTACTTGAATGGACCATAAAAAAAACTTGACTTTAAAAGGATTTAGATTATCCTATCAGGTGGTGCTATTAAGTTAGACATGGCCTGGACCAATCTTTGGTCGAAACATATCTAAGTTTTTTATAAAAATGATATGGTAAAAACGAGCCGACAAGGAAGTCATTATGTTGCTGCTTCACCAACCAGAAATAGCGAGTAAATGTCCTTCGATACATACCCTTTTGTCTCCTGAAGAGGACATAGCGTATGATGTGAATCTTGATGCGTTGTATCTGAGAAAAAGGAACCCCAACAAAACTGGATGATCATTGAAGGAATATTTTTTATATCATACACGTAGGCGTGGAATTGTGGTTAAGTATCTTGCTTTCCAACCATATGATCTTGGGTTCAGTCCCATTGTACGGCACCTTGGGCAAGTGTTTTTTATCATAGCCCTGGCCTATATATATATATATATATATATATATATATATATATATATATATATATATATATGTATGTATGTATGTATGTATGTATTTAGGGAGAGAGAGAGAGAGAGAGAGAAAGAGATAGATAGAGAGATATATGCCCCACTGCGTGGCACCTTGGGATATTGTCTTCTATTATAGCCTCAGGCTATCCAAAACCTTGTGGGTAGAATTGGTAGAGAGAACCCGAAAGAAGCCTGTCGTATATATATGTGTGTGTGTGTGTGTGTGTGTGAGAGAGAGAGAGTGTCTTTGCCTCCTGCCACTGCTTGATAACAAGTCTTGGTGTACCTACGTCCCTGTAACGGTTCAGCAAAACACACCAACAGAATAAGTACTAGGCTTTAAAAAGGAAAAAAAAAAAAAAAGTCTTGGGGTCGATTTTTTCAGTTTCCGCCTACTATATCTTCTCACAAGGCTTTGGTCAGCTCGGATCTATGGTAAAGTATACTCATCCAAGATACCGAGCACTGGGACTGAAACTGAGACCACATAGTTGGGAAGCAAGCTTCTTAACCATATATCCATCCCTGTGCTGACATTGTTTCTTAGTATGATGAAGTTTTATTTGATTAATAAGGAAATATGATTTAAGAGTTGAAGTGTGCATGGATTATAAGCGGTGGGTTCCAGTCGGACCGTCATCTCGGGGGCTCGGAGAGCCAAGGAAGGTGCTTGTGAATAGCTGACGAGCTCATCCCTAAAAAAAAAAAAAAAAAGGAAAAAAAAAACTGACAGGTCTTTTGAATTTTAAGTCACCCACACCTTGGAAAGCATTTTTGTTTTGTTTCGTTTAGTTTCTTTTAAAGGCTTTTTGATGTGTGTGTGTGTGTGTGTGTGTGTGTGTGTGGTGTGTGTGTGTGGTGTGTGTGTGTATGAAAGAGTACGAGAGAAAGAAAAAGGAAAGTGGCGGGCAAAAGAATGCTGTGAATGAAGCGAGGTGCAGAAGTCAAGCTGAGGGTCAATCCACCACAATAAACAGCCAATGAAATTGAAAACGGAACAAACTATTCTATTTTATTTAGATTGACCTTTCCACATTGAAATAGGCGATCAAGCAAAACATGCTACACCCCTCATCACCCTCTCATTCCCCTACAAGAAAATGGCAGGACTCAAAGGATGAGATGTATGACATTATTCAGTTTTATTTCAAGATTGCTTGCCAATAGAGAAAAAAACCGGTTTGTAACCTAGATTCAAGGCTCATTCATTGGAATTTCAACATCAACAACAGGGTATGTATGTATGTATGTATGTATGTATGTATGTATGTATGTATGTATGTATGTATGTATGTATGTGTGTGTATGTGTGTGTATGTATGTATGCATGTATGTATGTATGTGTGTATGTATGTATGTATGTATGTATGTATGTATGTATGTATAAAAATATATATGAAAAAATACAAAATGGAACAAGAACGCAAAACACTCAAATAGACGACACAAAAAACGGACGGGTCATTCGAAGCCTCTAATCTTCAGTCAAGAACTGGATCATCCTCGCAATTTCGGCATACATAAGCAGAGGAGTCCAGTGTAATCCATGGGCAGGAGAGGTGCAGCTGAAGTGTACAGAGTAGAAAGTCCAGGTAGCGAATCCGTAAAAGTTCGTTGGGTGATGAGAGGAGACAGGATCGCCATGATAGATCGCTAGCCCCTTCACATTCATTTTCTCTCCTTGTTTCTTTCTGCGTTCCTTTCTATTTTTCTCAAATACTTTAACTGAGCAAAAAGATGGAAGAAACTGATGTTGTCGCTATTGTAGCTAAGAATAGACTACACTGCCAAGAATCGTATGAAGCCCATTGGGGCCATAGCTTGTAAAGGATTGTGATTCATCTCTAATTCATTTATCTCTTTATGAAGTACTAAATCCAAGACTAGAGGGCTGTGTCTGTTTATTATAAAGGGCAAAAGTGAGTCAACAGCTCATGGTTAGGTATTCTAAACAGACACAGTCTTTTAGTCTTAGATTTAGTAGTTGATAAAGAGATAAGTGAATTAGAAGTGAAATACAACCCTTTACGAGTTATGACCCCAATGGGCTTCATGCGATTCTTGGCAGTGTAGTCTATTCTTAGCTACAATAGCGACAACATGAATTTCTTCCATCTTCTTGTTCTTTTAAAGTATATGAGAAAAATTATAGTAGTGTGTCCAACTGGTTAAAATTCTGTTTATTTATTTGTGCAGCTGATGATGGCACTGCATTTAAATTGATGTAATAGTTGCATTGTTCAATTAAATGGAGTTTCTTGAAACGATCGTGCTGCATCACTACTTAATATCCTGTTGCATATTTGATTTTATTCACCAGACTTAAAGTGTGTGTTATGTGTTATGTGTGTGTGTGTGTGTGTGTGTGTGTGTGACAGAGAGAGAGAGGTGTTGTCATGTATGTGTAAAAGGGCTAGGGTCAATCACACGCACATAAACGCAGACGTACACCCATTGTCTCGCACATGCATAAATATATATACATACATGTTTTTTTCTTAAAGATATGCGTGTGAGGAAGAGAGAAAAAGTCAGTCACTGAGTGAAGGTGTGTTCTCATGACAATTTTTTTTTGCATGTATGTATAAATAGGTAAAATTTACGCTATCACTTTTTACGGAATTTACCGAACGCTGTAAGGTAACAGCTGAGCGGCGCGCACACGCCTTCGAGTTAAAACGAAAGATTGCCAAAATGGCTAGGCTATTTGCCAAAATTTCTAAAGAATATTTTTCCCCCTTTTTATGATATGATTGCATTAATTAATACAGATGACATAAATAAACTAATTACTAGTTAGCGGTGTCGTCGATAATTTTTCCTTACCTCAATGATGCCGGTGACATATTAAAAGTCCCTTATAGAACTATATTCGTGAAAATGTATAGAGCTATATCACCATCCTCAAAATTGAGAAACAAACACTCATAACTTTTTTCTTTGAAAACTTCATTGCATGAGATTAATACCATGAAATTCCTCGAATTGAGGTCTATCATTTAAGCTTAATTAAAATATAGTTTGTTTTTAAAATAAAAAAAAAGTTAATTACATAGGAGTAGGAGTGACTGTGTGGTAAGTAGCTTGCTTCCCAACAACATGGTTCCGAGTTCAGTCCCACTGCGTGGCACCTTGGGCAAGTGTCTTCTACTATAGCCTCGGTCCGACCAAAGCCTTTTGAGTGGATTTGGTAGACGGAAACTGAAAGAAGCCCGTCGTATATATGTATATATATATATGTATGTGTGTGTATATGTTTTTGTCTGTGTCTGTCCCCCCCCCCCAACATCGCTTGACAACCGATGCTGGTGTGTTTGCGTCCCCGTAACTTAGCGGTTCGGCAAAAGAGACCGATAGAATAAGTACTAGGCTTACAAAGAATAAGTCCTGGGGTCGATTTGCTCGACTAAAGGTGGTGCTCCAGCATGGCTACAGTCAAAAATGTAAAAGAATAAAAAAGTATACTTAAATCCAATTTTTTGTCTTGTATTTTTTCTTGATATTTTACCTCAACTTTTTTGAAACAAATTTTCGTTGCATGGAAGCAAAACTATAAAGTTCTTCATGCTTTCTTCTATCATTGAAGCTAAGATAAATATATTTTGCTTTTAAAATAAAAAAAAGTTATTTGGATCTAAACTTGATTGGAGGCATTGTTTACTCTCCTATAACGTTGCAACAAAATTTGATGCAATGTGTCTTCTACAGGATCAAATCTCATTTTTTACATACAAAAATTGACATCTTTAAAGATGTCAACAGCTTTCAATTTGCTTAAGAATTGAATAAGCGACAAAGCTCTGAAGATGCTGCGTGCGGGTAAACTGCGGCCCTAAAGAATATTATTCAACTACTACCGATATCAGTTCTAAAACCTATTTTTCGTCACAGATTTTGACCCGAGGGAGAGAGAAAAAAGAGAGAGAGAGAGAGAGAGAGAGAGAGAGAGAGAGAGTGAGAAAGAGAGAACAGGTATGATAAAGAGTAAATGTTATTTCGGGTAAAATGATAGACAGATACATTCATAAAAACTAGAGTGAAAGCTGGGTGGGGGTTGGGGGGTTGGAGCGGAAGAGATGTAAAAACACATTTTTGCTATTTGTTCAAACCAATCCTATTTTGTATTTGAAATACATCACGAGACCCCACTTTCGCCCTTTCTGATATCCATCCGTACATACGTATGTATATATATGTGTGTGTGTGTGTGTGTGTGTGTGTGTGTGTGTGTACGTACTTACTCTCTCTTATACACACACACACACACACACACACACACACGTACGCGCGCACACACACACACACACACGCGCACACACATTTCGGGTGTTTCACAGAATGTTTGTCTTCCGCTTTGCTGAGTGGGTGGATTAGCACCACTGCGGGGCCAATCTCTCTGATTACATTTGCCTGTATGCACGCATGCGCGTGCCTCTCTCGCCGTCCTTTCTCTCGCTCTTTCTCTCTCTCCCTCTCTTTCTCTCTCTCTCTCTCTCTCTCCTTGTCTGAGTGAGTGCGTGCCTGTGTACTAGAAACCGTGTATAAAACACCTCTCCCCACCGTCAGACAGAAAGGCAGACACCCACCCACCCATTAGTACACACACACACACACACATACACACACACACACAGAGTCACACACGTGCACATAAATATTCATTTATTCATACATATATACATTACATACATATATACATTCGTATGTTCATACATAACTACATTTGTACGTACCTACCTACCTACTTACAAACATACATACATACATAAATACATACATACATACATACATACATACATACATACATACATACATACACTCATTCATCTACCTCTAAATGTAGGTTATGCCAAACCCAGACAGAAGACATTAGTCATTTTATTACCAACTGCGAGAGAATGTCCACGAGACGCAGTCTTCCCATGATGCAACATGTCGTAGCTGGAACAGAATAAGAAAGGCGGCGAGTTGGCAGAACCGTTAGCACGCCGGATAAAAGGCTTTGCGGTATTTCGCCTGCCGTTACGTTCTGAGTTCAAATTCCGCCGAGGTCGACTTTGCCTTTCATCCTTTCGGGGTCGATAAATTAAGCACCAGTTACGCACTGGGGTCGATGTAATCGACTTAATCCGTTTGTCTGTCCTTGTTTGTCCCCTCTGTGTGTAGCCCCTTGTAGGTAGTAAAGAAATAGGTATTTCGTCTGCCGCTACGTTCTGAGTTCAAATTCCGCCGAGGTCGACTTTGCCTTTCATCCTTTCGGGGTCGATAAATTAAGTACCAGTTACGCACTGGGGTCGATGTAATCGACTTAATCCATTTGTCTGTCCTTGTTTGTCCTCTTTATGTCTAGCCCCTTGTGGGCAATAAAGAAATAAGAAACGTTAGTACGCCGGGCGAAATGCTTAGCTGTAGTTCGTCTGTCTTTACGTTCTGAGTTCAAATTCTGCCGAGGCCTACTTTGCCTTTCATCCTTTCGGGGTCGATAAATTAAGCACCAGTTACGCACTGGGGTCGATGTAGTCGACTTAATCCATTTGTCTGTCCTTGTTTGTCCTCTTTATGTTTAGCCCCTTGTGGGCAATAAAGAAAAAAGAAACGTTAGTACACCGGGCGAAATGCTTAGCAGTAGTTCGTCTGTCTTTACGTTCTGAGTTCAAATTCTGCCGAGGCCGACTTTGCCTTTCATCCTTTTGGGGTCGATAAATTAAGCACCAGTTTCGCACTGGAGGTTGATCTAATCGACTGGAACCCTCCCCAAAATTTCGGGACTTGTGCCTAGAGTAGAAAAGAATAAGAAAGGGAAAAGATAAATAACTGTAGAATACGTTCACATCAATGAACGAAAAGAAAATTCTTCTTATTTCCTTTAACTCATTGGACTGAGGGTTATGTTGGAATTTATTTCGAAGAGATTAGTTGATCAAATGGACACCAATACTTGTTTAAATCTGGTTTCTATCGTTTGGCTGCCACTTATCAATTTCTTCGATTTCTGTTCCAACTGATTTCACATTAGGTTTAATGATGTAGTTTGTATGCTAATCATTGACATGAAATTCATTTTCGCCATAAATCAATAAATAAAGAGTTAATAGCTTTTAAAATTTGAAAATTTAGGGTAATTTTAGCCAGTTGTAAGCCACGGATACATTCCTGCCTGTTTCCATAGTAACAAGTCAAGATTGTATCCAGCTGCTTACTCACACGGTCATTTGTCGATTATTAAATGGTGGTTTTGAGATGTGCTAAAAATAATTAAATAGGCCTTAAATCCCGCATCAAATTTTTTGTAAAATATAAATTCACAAAAAATTTCTGAAAATTCAAAAAAAAAAAAAATGTTATGCATATAGTTTACTGTAGGATCAACAAAAAAGTAGGATCAACAAAAACGTATTTCCTCTCACGAAAAAGATATATCATTTAATGTACAGTAATAAAGTATGAGCTACAATTAGTTTCTTGCCATAGAGGCACGTGGTTTGGCATTTTTTTAATAATGTACCTTGTCTTCAAGCAATCTTCTGGCCCTGGACACATCTTCAGATTGACCAACTGTCTCGCAAACTTTGGATACCTCTCCGTTGAATCATCCAGCACCAGTTAGTTTAATCATGATTCATACAGTCGAAGAAGACGTAACTCTAATTTTCTTTATTTTCTTTCCTTTCTTTTCCCCTTTTTAATTTACCATTAGTCTTGTTATTCTACTTTTTGCATCAACCTCCATTTCGTTTTTTCTCGTGATTTCTCATGTACGAATGTCACGTTCTTCAAACAGAATCGGACGCTCGTACATGTGCCCAGAACCTAGAAAATACTTGGAGACACGAGGCACGTCATAAAAATCTGCCTCACCACATATCTCAATAGCAAGAAACTATTATCTTTTTTTCTTATCTTTTTACTTGTTTCAGTCATTTCACTGCAGCTATGCTGGGGCACTGCCTTGAATGGCTTTAGTAGAACAAGTCGACCCCTTATATATAGTCTGACATACCACGTCATATACATATACGACAGGCTTCTTTCAGTTTCCGTCTAACCGTAGAATACGTTCACATCGATGACGAAAAGAAAATTCTTCTTGTTTCCTTTAACTCATTGGACTGAGGCTATGTTGGAATTTATTTCGAAGAGATTAGTTGATCAAATGGACACCAATACTTGTTTAAATCCACTACTAAATCCACTTACAAGGCTTTGGTCGGCCCGAGGTTATAGTAGAAGACACTTGCCCAAAATTCCACGCTGTGCGACTGAACACGGAACCATGCGGTTAAGAAGCAAGCTTCTTACCACACAAACACACCTGCGCTTATAGCAACGCCTGCGCCTATTAGATCTGCAATGGCTCCATAACAACCGTCTTGGCAATAACCTTGGAGTCCTAGTAATCCATTGCAGCACTTAGCGTACCTAGAACTAAACCTCCATATTGTGTGTGTGTGTGTGTGTTGTGTGGTATTATATATATATATATATATATATTATATATATATATATATATATATAATATATATATATATTATATATATATATATTAAGGTATGTAGAAAAATACAACATGGACAAGAACGTATAACTCATAGAACGATACAATAAACATGGACAGGACATTCGAACCCCTCAGTCTTCAGTCAAGACCGGATCATCGTAGTAATTTCGGCTGATTAATCTTGAGATTACTAGATCACGGCCAGCCCTCCAAGAAAAACTAAGCTGGAAGCGTAGATTTCCTGGAAGAAGGATCGAATGCATACGAACACCAGGACAGCAAAAGGACAGATATAAAAAAAAACAAAAAACAATAATGGAATACAGAAACATGAAATACAGAAGCATTAACGGTGAAAACAACAAGTGTTTACGACTGATAACAAGCAATATATATATAACACTATATATATATATATATATATATATATATATATATATATAATATATATATATATATTATATATATATATATATATATATATATATATATTCTCTCTTTGATGTCAACAAATGAGATATTGTTGTTAGGGTTTCTCTTCTTCAGTTCTCTTTTCCTTTTGTTTACTTCTGATGCCTCGTCCCTTATGGGACTTTAATCAAGCCAGTGATTTACAGACAAGTCCACAGAATGGACACGAGAGAAAATTGTTATACAAAGCGGTGAGGGCGCGTGGCTTAGTGGTTAGGGCATTCGGCTCATGATCGTAAGGTTGTGAGTTCGATTCCCGGCGACACGTTGTGTCCTTGAGCAAGACATTTTATTTCACGTTGCTCCAGTCCAAAATGAGTAGTACTTGTATTTCAAAAAAGGGCCAGCCTTGTCACACTCTGTGTCACGCTGAATCTCTTTGCGAACTGTGCGTTAAGGGTACACGTGTCTGTGGAGTGCTCAGCCATTTGCACGTTAATTTCACGAGCAAGCTGTTCCGTTGATCGTATCAGCTGGGACCATCGTCGTCGTAACCGACGGAGTGCTCCTTTTTTTTATACTAAGCGGATGGAATGTTCGAATGAGAATTTGTCTTTATCCTTAGCTTTATAAACTGATCCAGACAGCTTAAGTCATGTATTTTGTATGGCTTAATAAGCAAGCAAATCTAAAAAGACTCCGCCGGTTACGACGACGATGGTCCCAGCTGATACGATCAACGGAACAGCTTGCTCGTGAAATTAACGTGCAAATGGCTGAGCACTCCACAGACACGTGTACCCTTAACGTAGTTCTCGGGGATAATCAGCGTGACACAGAGAGTGACAAGGCCAGCCCTTTGAAATACAAGTACAACTCATTTTTGCCAGCTGAGTGGACTGGAGCAACGTGAAATAAAGTGTCTTGCTCAAGGACACAACGCGTCGCCGGGAATCGAACTCACAACCTTACGATCATGAGCCGAATGCCCTAACCACTAAGCCACGCGCCCTCACCAAGCAAGCAAATACACCTCTATTCATTGCGGTTCAATGCTTCTGGAGGAATCATTGCCATTTTGAGCCCTTCCTTATATCCTGTGCTTTTTCTTCCTTCATGGGACTGGCTAAACATAAGGACTTTTGCAATACTGTTGTCACCCATTCCGACGGCATGACCAATCCATTCTACTCGTAACTGGGATTGCAAAGGAAATTCTTCAATGCCATCAAATATATTTTTAGAGATTTGGTCCATATTCGAAATTCTGTTATTCAGGCTGTATTCACGTACCCGCTTGTATGTATGTATGTATGTATGTATGTATGTATGTATGTATGTATGTATGTATGTATGTATGTATGTATGTATGTATGTACGTATGTACGTACGTATGTATGTATGTATGTATGTATGTATGTATGTATGTATGTTTGTATGTATGTATGTATGTATGTATGTATGTATGTATGCATGTATGTATTCATGCATGTATATATGTGTATATAAATACATACTTACACACACACAACACACACACACACACACACACAACACACACACACACACATATATATATATATATATAAATATAATTAAGGGATGAACAAGAAGTTGCTTCACCACATACCGAAAATTTAGAAATAGCAGTCGAAACTACTAATTCTTCTATTACAATATATCTCCGCAGACAGTCAATCTCCACAGACAGTCACTGTCTGTGGAGATATATAGTAGTAGAAGAATTAGTAGTTTTGACTGCTATTTCTAAATTTTCGGTATGTGGTGAAGCAACTTTTTGCTCATCCCTTAATTATATTTATAATTATAAAAAAAAAAACTTTTTGTATAAGATTTTACCGATAATGGTTTTATATATATATATATATATATTATAGATATAGCGTAAAGAATTATTAATTTAATAATTAATAAATTGTACCAAGTTGCTTCGGTATGGAAAAAAACCATTATCGGTAAAAACTTATACAAAATTTTTTTTTTATAATTATAAACATTATTTTATATATATATATGTATACACACATACCCAATGTGCGAGATGCTAACCATATTCCTGATGCTTTTATATAGTATCTGATGTTTTATTCATTGGTAGTGGTGGTGGGTAGTTTGATGATGGTGGTGAGAACGGGTAAGTTTTCAGAGGAGTGGTTGCTGACATATATTTATTAAAAATTTCTTGCAAAGTACCCACATTCCATAGTATTCATTTGGATATATTTTCAACATAATTATCATACATACATACATACATATACTCTCTCTCCCTCTTTTTTTTCTCTTTTACTCGTTTCAGTCATTTGGCTGTGGCTATGCTGGAGCAAATCGACACCAGGACTTATTCTATCGACTTATTTTTGTAAGCCTAGTACTTATTCAACCAGCATCGGTTGTCAAGCCATGTTAGGGGGACAAACACACACACACACACACACACACACACACACACACACACACACACACACACACACACCACACATACGACGGGCTTCTTTCAGTTTCCGTTTACCAAATCCACTCACAAGTTTTTGTTGGCCCAAGGCTATAGTAGAAGACACTTGCCCAAGGTGCCACGCTGTGGGACTGAACCGGAACCATGTAGTTTGTAAGCAAGCTACTTACCACACAGCCACTCCTACGCCTTAACATTATATATATATATACATATATATATATATATATATAACATATATATATATAATATACATATATATATATATATATTATATATATATATTATATATATATATACTCTTTTACTTGTTTCAGTCATTTGACTGCGGCCATGCTGGTGCACCGCCTCCTTTAGTCGAGCAAATCGACCCCGGGACTTATTCTTTGTAAGCCCAGTACTTATTCTATCGGTCTCTTTTGCCGAACCGCTAAGTGACGGGGACGTAAACACACCAGCATCGGTTGTCAAGCAATGCTAGGGGGACAAACACACACACACACACATATTAGTACACCACCGCCATATATATATATATATAATCTCAAGTAGAGATAGCGTAGTAATGTATATTAAACATTCACCTGCCTCATTAAAGTGGCAGGTGAATATTACTACTAGTTTAACCCCAGGCAGATCCCCCGCCAACTGTTTTTCGATGCAATGTTCTGCATCCTTTATATACAACATATTGCAAGCAGTGGAGAGCGAACTCCTACTAACCCCAATCAGCTAACAAGATCGCGAGACTAACCCAGTTTCGAGCCAGTTGGCTCTTCGTCAGCAGCGTGCACCTGCGCAATGGAGTGATAGCTAAGAGCCGCTTCTGCCAGCGATATATCGTAGATTTGCAATAAGCAAAGTAGCTAGTTAGTAGGGGTTCGCTCCCCCTTGCTAGCGACATATTGTATATAAGGGATGCAGAACGTGGCAACGAAAATCAGCTGGTGGAGAATCTGCCTGGAGTTAAACTGGTAGTAACATTCACCGGCCACTTTGATGTGGCAACTCGCTCTACTATATATATATATATATATATATATATATATATAGTAGAGCTAAAATTTGTTTCGCTAAAACCCCTTAACCCCATGACAACGCTCTTTTTTTTCATCAAGCTACTAGGTTGCATTGACGGGCGAGCTGGCAGAAACGTTAGCACGCCGGGCGAAATGCGTAGCCGTATTTCGTCTGCCGTTACGTTCTGAGTTCAAATTCCGCCGAGGTCGACTTTGCCTTTCATCCTTTCGGGGTCGATAAATTAAGTACCAGTTACGCACTGGGATCGATATAATCGACTTAATCCGTGTGTTTGTCTGTCCTTGTTTGTCCTCTCTGTATTTAGCCCCTTGTGGGTAGTAAAGAAATAGGTAATTATCTCGGCTGAGATCAGCAATTAGCAAATAGTTCGGCGTATACTTGCGGTGATTCATCCGGTTACCTGCGCGCGGCAACGGTAATCCCGCCAATTGAGTTCAGCGCTCAGTGCGAGATAACGTTCGACGTTATACTTACGTCAACCGCTTTAGTGTAAATACTGTTTATTTATCTAAACTGCATTCCCTGTGCAGGACGCTCATGCAGTATTATTCCTGAATAAGATCACTCGACAAGCACAAATCAGATGAACTTCACGTATTTACAATCACATGGATTTAAAAAATTGACTTTAGTGTGGTAGAGTTCAAAACGGGGTACCGCACACAGTGGTAGATCACATTGTGAAGAATAGTATCTAGTTTCTTTACATTTCTCTTTTGCTTTACATACTGCGCATCTCTTTGAAGCATTTGTCTTCTTGGTGCGGTGAGGAGAGAGTCTGACGTGGGGACGTCTACACATTCTGTACGTTGGCAGGTCTGATTCTTCTATCATTTCACGGAATAATATATTCCTGAATGTTAATCCCCCCCCCCACCGCCAAGAATCTGCCAAATCAAATGTGAATTCGAGATACACATGTCAACTCTCTTACTCTTTACTCTTTTACTTGTTTCAGTCATTTGACTGCGGCCATGCTGGAGCACCGCTTTTAACCGAGCAACTCGACCCCGGGATTATTCTTTTGTAAGCCTAGTACTTATTCTATCGGTCTCTTTTGCCGAGCCGCTAGGTAACGGGGATATAAATACACCAGCATCGGTTGTCAAACAATGCTAGGGGGACAAACACAGACACACAAACACACACACGCACATATATATATATATATATATATATATATATAATATATATATATATATATATACATATATACGACGGGCTTCTTTCAGTTTCCGTCTACCAAATCCCTCACAAGGCTTTGGACGGCGACGGCGAGGCTAGTAGAAGACACTGCTCAAGGTGCCACGCAGTGGGACTGAAACCGGAACCATGTGGTTGGTAAACAAGCTACTTACCACACAGTCACTCCTGCGCCTATATACAACTATATACAAGAAAAATTTTTTGCTACCATTTCACAGATTTTCTCGCCGATTTGTGTGTTGTTGCTAGATGATCTGAGCGATCGACCCCGCCCATCCCTTCATTGTATGAAACAACTACGCTCAGTTTCATTATGCCATTACCGTCCGCATCTTGTGTCCCAGTGTCCTTCATGCTTGCATTGTGGATAACATGCAGACGTTCTTGTTACACCATACTAGAGTGAAAACGCCACAATCGGTGCATCGGTACGTTGTGTCCCCTGTAGAAGTTTTATCTTGTCAAGATCGGGCGGCTCACAGGCTTCTCGCCAGCAGCTACAGGAAGAGATCTGGACTGGAAACCCACTTGTCCATATAAATATTGTAGCTTTGTCAAACAAGTTTTCATTCAGCGACTACATATCAGTTGACGCTAGAGAAAACGCTGGAAGATTCAATCTGTCCTGACCAGCGTAGATTTTGCAATTCCACGTGTACCTACAGGCTCTGCTAGTTGACTGGCATACTTTATAAACTTTAACTCCAAAGGGGGCACGTTTGGTCGGGTTGTAATTTTTGAATCGGAACCTTCACTTGAGTTTCCACTAACTCTTGTCCGTACAAATGTTCTGTGCGGGGACATGCACCGTTTTGAAATTTTCAACCACTTCGTCAACGATAGGACGTGTTTTGTGCAGCCTCTCATCCTGGTTTTCGTCTGAGATGAAATGTAGATTTCGAAGAAGCATCAATATCGATCACGTGGCATCATTTCTGGAAACAAAGGTATCGACGTGGCTGGATTCCAATATGACACCAGTGTCGGTTTCTTCACGATGTCCATCAGTATCAGCAGGGCAAGCAGGACCAATCACCGCCATGCCCGGTCTGACATGCTGGGGTGGGTTTTCAGCATAGTCATTGGTTTCGTCTGCTATATATTGGAACATTTCATCCGCCAAAAACTCATTGAAGATTTCCGGTGGCGAACTTCCATTTTCAAAGTTTGCCTTTATGCCATTGTCTCTCGCTCGCCACACGACATTATGTTGTACAGGGCCATTCACTGCTGCCTGCTTGTACCTTTGATTCACCGGAATATCATCGTCACTATCGGAACCATCTGATTCTAAACCAGGAAAATACTCACTCTCCGAATCATTGTCCAAACCGGAAAATAACAAGTGGTGAGGCGGTGGAGCTTTGTGTAGCTGTAAATTCGATAAAACAGGACACGACGACCGTATATTCGACGAAACAGGATGCAACGAGGAAGTTGACAAAGCCGGAGTGGCAGAACCAGCCTATCGGGTT
>NC_042997.1:14334976-14362476 GCF_006345805.1 Octopus sinensis | reverse complement strand
AAGTTTTGTATACTGAACTCATCAATGATGATGAGTTCAGAAAGTAGCAAGGTAAGAATGAGACATGTCCTCAATGTAGGACGATGGGGTCAACCAACTGTTAGTTGTTCAATGAGTTGTAAAGACATACGAATTGAGAAGACTGAAGAGAGATTTTAAGTCGCAGCTCTATGAAAGACATGAGTGTTGAGATACGCGGGGTTTAATATACGTGCAGGCACAAGCCATTCAAAGTAACGTCGTAATGCTGAGTCATCTGAGCTAATTTGGATACTCTCTTACTCTTTTACTTGTTGCAGTCATTTGACTGTGGCCATGCTGGAGCACCGCCTTTAGTCGAGCAAATCGAACCCAGGTCTTATTCTTTATAAGCCTAGTACTTATTCTATCGGTCTCTTTTACCGAACCGCTAAGTTACGGAGACGTAAACACACCAGCATCGGTTGTCAAGCGATGTTGGGGAGACAAACACAGACACACAACATATACACACATACATGTATATATATATAATATATATATACACACACATACATGTATATATATATATATATATATATATATATATATATATATATATATATATATATATACACATATATTCGACGGGCTTCTTTCAGTTTCCGTCCACCTAATCCACTCACAAGGCTTTGGTCGGCTCGAAGCTATAGTAGAAGACACTTGCCCAAGGTGCCACGCAGTGGGACTGAACCCGGAACCATGTGGTTGGTAAGCAAGCTACTTACCTCACAGCCGCAGTAGAATTTTTTTTCGTTCTTTACAGCCACAATTCGAATCCCACGCAGACCGAATTTGACGTTCATCTTTTGATGTTATAATGTACTAATTCAGTAAGAGAGTCTTTTCAATAGCCATATAAAGCATTCAGAAATTAAAACAGAGGACTGAGAATACAAACGTTTCGAGTAAATTAGTTTTTTTTAGAAATGTATATAATGTGTATGGGAAGTGTAAATAAGAAGCCTGTATTTTGGAAAGGATTGAACAGTTTGGTACATAGTTGGGTGGAGTTCTCAGATTATGTTTAAGTAAACAGGTGTTTGTATATAGAAGAAAAGGTTGGTCGGCACATTTATTGTTTCCCCACCCAACACACACACACACACACACACCACGCTCACACACACACACACACACACACACACACACACACACACACACTCACACACACACAAATGCATTCAAACACATTCATACACACAGACACGTTCAAACAGGTGTACGCGTACACACGCATAAATATAGGCGTATGTATGTTTGTGTTTATATATGTATGTGTTGTGTGTGTGTGTGTACATACATACACATTAAGGTGTTGTTACTTTACTGATAAAAAAAACGATAGTAATAACAGTATTATGGGAAACGTTTTAGATGTTTATTCCGCGAGAAGTTTCAGTACCTGTAACACCTTGATAATTGTTTCAATCAGTGCAAACTTTTTAGTTGGGGAGGGCGGATCAAAATCCACCCTGTTAGTCTGAGAATTTAGATCACGGTTAATTTTTACCTTAAAAGAACTTGCGTGCCTGAACACGATCGCTCGACCTGAAAGAAATAATAGCAATATTTCTCTCAATTCTTACTTCATTTATATACAAAAGAGAAGGACACGGATATATTATATCTGTCTAAGATATAAAAAGGCGGCGAGCTGGCAGAAACGTTAGGACGCCGGGCGAAATGCGTGGCCGTATTTCGTCTGCCGTTACGTTCTGAGTTCAAATTCCGCCGAGGTCGACTTAGCCTTTCATCCTTTCGGGGTCGATAGATTAAGTACCAGTTGCGCACTGGGGTCGTTGTAATCGACTTAATCCCTTTGTCTGTCCTTGTTTGTCCTCTCTGTGTTTAGCCCCTTGTGGGTAGTAAAGAAATATATATCTGTCTAAGAAGTCATATTGATCGAGGCCGAATCGCTTTTATCATAAGTCTGCCCAAACAGAAGTAGCCTGGGGTTAAGCATCAGCAATAACAACAACAAGATTATTTGAATGGTGTTGGTCGGAGATTTTCTCGTATTGTCAAACAATAGAGATTTAGATGTAACTGCCGACAACGACCTCAGCCTGACTGTACACATCCGCAATAATGTTGATATATCTTGCACAAAGTATGCACTTGGATTCTTAGAATTTTTCAATTAAGAGATCCTAATGTCATTGTCTTCCTCTTTTCCACGTTCGTTCGGTTTCAGCCTTAACAACTGTGACTTCCCGACACAAAACAAAATATTATAAGAATTAAAACGCACCAGAGGTTAATTGAATAATCATAATGATGATGATGATGATGATGATGATGATGATGATGATGATGATGATGATGATGATGATGATGATGATTATAATAATAATGATGATAATAATAATAATAGTAGTAGCAGTAATGATAATAATAATAATAATAATAATAATAATAATAATAATAATAATAATAATAATAATAATAATAATGATAATAATAATAATAATAAAAAAAAAATGAACGAACTATTGAGTTTGGTTTAATGGCCTACCAATGTATACTATGAGTTTCTTTGCCCTAGGAGTCGGGAAGACACTCGGCAAGAAATGGAAGCAAATTTGAAAGAAGAAAAAAAAGTAATAATAATAATAATAATAATAATAATAATAATAACAATAATAATAATGATAATGATAATAATAATAATAATAATAATAATAATAATAATAATAATAATAATAATAATAATGGAGATGCAATATAGTTACAGAAAGTGAGGAAAGAAATAGTGAGAGAGAAGCAGCCAGATCTAAGATTAGCTAATACATTAATGAGTAAAGTGTTAGGAAAAATGCCGCATTGGAAGGGCCCAGGACCAGATTTAGTTCAAGGGTACTGGTTAAAGAAATTTAGTAGTATACATTGGAGGCTGGGGGAACAACTTCAGGAATGCCTTAATGGAGGAATAATACCAGATTGGATGATTAGAGGGAGGACAATATTTATCAGGTAAGATAAGAGCAAGGATAATACAGCTAGCAACTATAGATCAATCACTTGCTTGCCATTAGTGTGGGTCTGTTAACGGAAATGCTTTCAGAAAGCATTTTTGAGCGCCTTAACAACCAGAATTTACTGCAAGAAAAACAGAAGGGTTGTAGAAAGAAGGCAAGAGGAACGCATGATCTATTACATATACACAAAGTAGTTCTAAATGAAGTAAAAGCTTAAAAGAAAAAACCTAACAATAGCATGGATAGATTATAGGAAAGCCTATGACATGATCCTACACTCATGGATAAGTGAATGTTTGAGTATATTCAGAATAGCAGATAACATAAGAGATTTAATTAGCTTTAGCATAAAGAAATGGAAAGCAGATATCAGGTGACACACTCTTAGGGAAAGTTAATATCGAAAGAGGAAGGGATCTATACCATCTTAATCTCAGATTTTTTAATTATTTTTTTTTTAACTAAACAGTTTGAAACTTCGAATACTGGTAGAATTTCTCACGTAGAACGCTGTTTACTCTGAACGTTTTTGACCAAATTTCATATTTTAGAAGTTATTTCGTGTTAAAGTTGTTGTATTTGCGTAATTTCAACCAATCAACGACGTATATCCGGTTGAAAAACTCTACTGCTATTTGCGATAGTAATCGAAGAGGAACAACTTCCGGGTCATCTCTACTAAATATCACCACTGTTCTATTCGTATGGCGAGCGAAGACGATGCCACCTTTATCCTTTCTTCCTTTCTAGTCAACACCATGTATTCCTTACTCTTTCTCTCCCTTCTACACTGTAAACTAGCAATCAGCTACGTCGCTGGTTGGTTGAAATTACCCAAATACATGGTTGCAGAAAGAAAAACCGAAAAGGGAGACAAAAAGTTTGTTAGTAGCTGCACAAGATCAAGCATTAAGGACTAATTGGATAAAAACCAAGATAGACAAAAACCAAGTAGACTCCCAATGCTGGTTATGCAAATGAAAATAGAAAAGTGTTACTCATATAGTAAATGGATGTAGCATGCTGCCACAGAAAGAATACAATGAAAGACAACAATCTAGGGAGAGTAATCCACTGGGAGATATGCAAACGGCTAGGGTTTGAACATACTAATAAATGGTATGAACATGGACCTAGTAAAGTACTAGAAAGTTAGAAATACAACATATTCTGAGACCTTAGCGTTCAAACTGATAGAGAAATAGAAGCTAGAAGGCCTGATTTAGTAGTAGTAGATAAAGAGAATAGAAATTGCCAGATAATTGACTTTGCAGTCCCAAATGATCAAAATATCAATATGTGCCAAAATTTGAAATCATCATCATCATCATCATCATTACCATCCTCATCAGAGCTGGCAGAATCGTTAGCACGCTGGGATAAATGTGAAGTGTAGAATGATAGCAAAGCGCCAGGACCTAGCCATTGAATTTCAGAAACTATGGAAAGTGCAGGTAAAATGCATCCCAGTAGTTATAGGTGTATTGGGAACTATCCCTAAAGATCTGAACAGATGGATAGAGAAAATCGGCATAAAACCCAGTTTAGTACAGCTCCAGAAAACAGTGTTATTAAGGACAGCTTGGATACTTAGGAAGGTCCTTGGCATCTAAGGTTACTTGTTGTAGCCCGATGTTAGGATTTTTTCCTTTTCCAACAATCTAATCTGTTGTGTGTATATGAAAATAATAATAACAATAATGGCTTCAAATTTTTCCACAAGGGCAGCAGCATTTTGGGGAAGGGGATGAGTCGATTACATTGACCCAAGTGTTCAACTGGTACTTATTTCATCGATCTCGAAAGGATGGAAAGCAAAGTCGACCACGGCAGAATTTAAACTCAGAACGTGCAGACAGAGGAAATACCACTAAGCAGTTATCCCAGCGTGCTAACGATTCTGCCAGCTCTGATGAGGATGGTAATGATGATGATGATGATGATGATTTCAAATTTTGGCACAAGACCAGCAAAATCAGGGAAGGTACACTCAACTGGTACTTATTTTACTGACCCCAGAAGGATAAAAAGCTAAGTCGGCCTCGGCAGAATTTGAACTCAGAACATAAAGACTGACGAAGTGTCACTAAACATTTTTGTCCGGTGCACTAACGATTCTACCAGCTAGCTGACCTTAGTTTCAAATCTTGGTAAAAGACCAGAAATTCTTAGGGTAAGGGTTTAGACGATTATGTCGGCCCCAGTACTCAACTGGTACTTATTTCATCGACCCTAAAATGATGAAATGTAAATTCAACTTTGGCAGGATTTGAACTCAGCATATATAGAACCGGAAAAAATGCTGCTAAGCATTTTGTCCAGTATGCTACCAATTGTTGGGATCGCAGCTCTATTCTCTCCAACGCCACTGTGATGATGTGAAAATATTCCACCAGCACTGTCCAAACGATGTCAATATTATAACTCTTTTACTCTTTTACTTGTTTCAGTCATTTGACTGTGGCTATACTGGAGCACCGCCTTTAATCGAGCAAATCAGCCCCAGGACTTATCTTTTGTAAGCCTAAATTCTATCGGTCTCTTTTGTCGAACCGCTAAGTTACGGAGACGTAAACACACCAGCATCGGCTGTCAAGCGATGTTGGGGGGACAAACACAGACACACAAACATAAACACACGCACGCGCGCGCGCACACACACACACACACACACACACACATATATATATATGTATATGTGTGTGTGTATATATATACGACGGGCTTCTTTCAGTTTCCGTCTACCAAATCCACTCACAAGGCTTTGGTCGGTCCGAGGCTTTAGTAGAAGACACTTGCCCAAGGTGCCACGCAATGGGACTGAACCCGGAACGATGTGATTGGTAAGCAAGCTACATACCACACAGCCACTTCTATTACCCAAATTACCCAAAGCTAGTTCCGCGTGTTATTCGTCCCCTACAAAATTCGAGCTCAGAATACATAACAGCATTACAACACAATTTCTTTGACTAATTTTTAATCAATTTCTCCTGCTTTACTCAACATTAGTCAAAAAAAAAAAAAAATAGAATGCGATACCACACAGTTTTGACGAGACCTAACCAAATTCCAGCAAGAAATGCGAGACAAGCCACAGGCATCAAGTTAAATGTGTGCGTGTGCGTATGTATACATATATGTATACACACGCACGCATATGTTTGGGATAGTCAGACAGACAGATAAACTGAAATTATGGAGGTGAGAAATAGTGGAGCATCGCATGACTCTCAACAATAACTCCCAACACGAATAGGATATGATATTGGGTTGTCCGGAAAGTTAGAGCCGATTTATAGTAGCTTAACTTTCGACTTATTTTAGAACATGGTTGAGTCCATAAAATAGGATTTGACTACATCTCCATTTAGAGCACAGTTTAAGCTATCTTTTCGTGGAAGAAGGTTTATGTTCCTATAATCTGTGTTAATTCTGTAACCCTTTAAAATGGAAGATAAGAAAGTTCATTTTCGGCACTTGATGCTTTGGCAACCAGACAAAAATTGCTGAAGCTCGGCTGGGATGTGTTACCCTACCCTCCATATTCACCAGATATTGCTCCTTCGGATTTCCACTTATTTAATAATAACCGGAAGTTATGAAAGTTATCAGCATTTTCTGGGTAAACAGTCGATCAATGATACTTAGTGATTGTTGTCGAGACAGTTGTTATTTAATCCATAGTCGTTTTTTTGTTTGGGCACATTTATTATCAAAGGTGTTCCAGTTATGACAATCATATCAATGACTCCATTTTTGACATGAAGTGTTCAGAGTGGGTGGCAGTTTACTTTCGTGTACTTGATTTACCTGAGATATTTTCAATAGACACACCTCTTACATATTGATTATCTTAGTAAAATTCACTATAATCCCATTACATTATGCTCCCCCACAGTTTTCGTTTATCCAATTTCAACAAAGGACGAGTTATCTCGAAAATACATTTGCCAAAGATAACATTCATTGCGGTCAATGAGTTTGAAGCGAACTTCTTAAGCATTCGGCCCTCTAATGCTGCAGTTTAAATGCTTAATATTATGCTTATTAGTATATTCCAACAATATATTAACTGCATATTAGTAATGTTGTTGTGTTCTTAATAGTGATGACTGATGACTGATGGTGGTGCTTGTGTTGGTATAAATGCAGTGGAGGATGTTGTTGATAGTATTACTGTTTGTTAGCAGTGTTGGTTGTAGTATTAGTGTAGTAGTTGCTATTGTTGGTTTTAACGATGGTGGTGTTAGTATAGTTGCTGTTGTTTGTGGTAGTGGTTGTGGTGCTAGTGGTGGCGTTGGTGGTTTTGGTGTTTAGTGCTGTCGTCACTTCGGTTGGCTTTATTCTTGGTAGTGTTGTTATTACTAATAGCGTTGGTTGAAGTGATGGTTTGTTATTTGCAGTGGTGAGGACAAGGTGATCGATGTTATTGTTGTTGGGATTAGTATAATAATAATATTATGCTTATTAGTATATTCTTTGTGGAGGCGCAATGGCCCAGTGGTTAGGGCAGCGGACTCGCGGTCGTAGGATCGCGGTTTCGATTCCCAAACCGGGCATTGTGAGTGTTTATTGAGCGAAAACACCTAAAGCTCCACGAGGCTCCGGCAGGGGATGGTGGTGAATCTTGCTGTACTCTTTCACCACAACTTTCTCTCACTCTTTCTTCCTGTTTCTGTTGTACCTGTATTTCAAAGGGCCAGCCTTATCACACTCTGGGTCATGCTGAATCTCCCTGAGAACTACGTTAAGGGTACACATGTCTGTGGAGTGCTGAGCCACTTGCACGTTAATAAATGAGCTGCGACGTCACTGGTGCCAAGCTGTATCGGCCTTTGCCTTTCCCTTGGATAATTTCGGTGGCGTAAAGAGGGGAGGTTGGTATGCGTGGGCGACTGCTGGTCTTCCATAAACAACCTTGCCCAGACTTGTGCCTCGGAGGGTAACTCTCTAGGTGCAATTCCATGGTCATTCATGACCGAAGGAGGTCACAGTATATTCTTTCATTAGCTTTTGTCACTGGATTGTGACAAATTAGGAACACCGTCTTCAAAGGCTTTCAGTCAATCATGTTGATTTATCTCAAATCTATTTTATCGATCTGTATTTGTCAACCGCAAATGTACGAGACATAGATAACAATAAAGTTTTGTCTGGATAAAGACACACACCCAAGCACAATGCATTTACAAGTAATCATATATGCACATACACATCAATTTCTCACTTAGACATTATTATCTATCTCTGTTACTTCCGTCTGCTCAGCTGTCACTTACAGCTGAAAGGACGAACATTGAGTCTGATACTTTGTTTCTTGACGACTGGCCTTTGCTCGAAACGTTAAACGAAAATTCTTTTTCCTACAACGCTTAAATAACTATTTATCATGTATTCCTGTGTTTGGGTTTTTGATCTCGAGATCTTTGGATGTCTGTCTGTCTGTCTGTCTGTCTGTCTATCTGTCTATCTATCTATCTATCTATCTATCTATCTATCTATCTATCTATCTATCTATCTATCTATCTATCTATCTATCTATCTATCTATCTATCTATCTATCTATCTGTGTGTGTATGTATGTATAAATATGTGTGTGTGAGCGAGTTAGTGACCTTTTCTGGCGTGTGCCTATACCATCTTTTTTCTGTTGTTATTCCATAGTGTTGGCATAGCTTCCAATGTATATAGGTCTCAACTCTGTATGTCTGTGAATATATTCCTTCTTAACCAGGACTGGGCAGCCAGAGACAATATGATTTATTGCTTCTTCTCCATCACCACATATTCTGCAGTAATTTTTTTTTTCATTGTGTATTTTTGATAATTTCTGGTGGGAAGGTTTTGATCTTGTGATGTAATTAAAAATCCTTCAGTCTCTGCTTTGAGTACTGAGCTTGTCAGCCATTGTTGAGATTTTGCTTGCTCTATTTCTTTTCTGTTTGACTCAACCCAATATTTACCATGTAGGGACTTTTCTTGCCATCGTTTTATGATGATCCATTGCTGTTCCAGTTTTAGTTTGGATTTCAGTTGTTTTACAGCTTTTGCTGTTTCTTCTTTTTCTTCATAGTTGTTGGGTACTATGCCTTCTTTTTTGTATTTGTCAGCTTTCAGAAAACAGATATTTTGTTTTGTCCGTGTTTTGTGGCTATTTGTATCAGTTTTCTTTGCTTCTGAAGTAGGTATTAATATTATTATTATCATTATTATTATTATTATTATTATTATTATTATTATTATTATATTATTATTATTATTATTATTATTATTATCATCATCATCATCATCATCATCATCATCATCAGCATCATCATCATTATTATTATGGTTAGCTGGTAGAGTCGTTAGCACGTTGGACAAAGTAATTAGTGGCATTTTTCCTACCCATTACGTCTTGAGAGGAAATTCCACCGAGGCAAACTTTGTGTTTCTTCCTTTCGAGGTCGCTAAAATAAAGTACCAGTCAAGTATTGGAGTCAATGTAATCCATTATCCCCCTCCCTTCAAAACTGATGACCTTGTACCAAAATTAGAAAGGATTATAATTTTTGAAGTTGTTTAGTTGTTTGCTTTCCGTCTTTCTAAGACCGATAAAATACTGATTTAATCGATCGTGTATTGGCCTTTTTACTGAATGCATCACCTTTTGTTTCAGTTACAAGTTGTTATTGTTATTGGGTTGTCCGGAAAGTTCGTGCCGATTTTTAAAGGAAAGAAAAAGGTCAATATATACTTGCCATTACATTTTTAATCAACCAAATATGAAGCATTTTGTTGCACAATGCGTTTCCATCTTTCCTTTAACTTGAAAATACCCTCTACCCAGAATTGATGTGCTTTCATGGCAAAGAATTCATCAAGGTATCTTTTTACGTCATCCAAGAAATTGAAATTTTTACCATTAAGACTATTCTGCAGAGACGTGAATAAGTGGAAATCCGAAGGAGCAATATCTGGTGAATATGGAGAGTGGGGTAACACATCCCAGCCGAGCTGCAGCAATTTTTGTCTGGTTGCCAAAGCATCAAGTGCCCAAAATGAACTTTCTTATATTCCCCTTTAAAGGGTTACAGAATTAACACAGATTATAAGAACATAAACCTTCTTCCACGAAAAGATAGCTTAAACTGTATTCTAAATGGAGGTGTAGTCAAATCCTATTTTATGGGCTCAACCATGTTCTAAAATAAGTTGAAAGGTAAGATTCTATAAATCGGCACGAACTTTCCGGACAACCCAATAATATACTTGGTTATTTTTGATTCAGCAGTTTTGTAGGAACACTTCGGAAATTCCAAATTAGGTTACTGTGGTTATTAACTGCATATTAGTAATGTTGTTATGTTCTTAATAGTGATGACTGATGACTGATGGTGGTGCTTGTGTTGGTATAAATGCAGTGGAGGATGTTGTTGATAGTATTACTGTTTGTTAGCAGTGTTGGTTGTAGTATTAGTGTTGGTGTTAGTGTAGTTGTTGCTATTGTTGGTTTTAGCGATGGTGGTGTTAGCATAGTTGCTGTTGTTGTTTGTGGTAGTGGTTGTGGTGCTAGTGGTGGCGTTGGTGGTTTTGGTGTTTAGTGCTGTCGTCACTTCGGTTGGCTTTATTCTTGGTAGTGTTGTTATTACTAATAGCGTTGGTTGAAGTGATGGTTTGTTATTTAAAGCGAACTGGCAGAAACGTTAGCACGCCGGGCGAAATGCTTAGCGGTATTTCGTCTGCGTTACGTTGTGAGTTCAAATTCCGCCGAGGTTGACTTTGCCTTTCATCCTTTCGAGGTCGATAAATTAAGTACCAGCTACGCACTGGGGTCGATGTAATCAACTTAATCCGTTTGTCTGTCCTTGTTTGTCCCCTCTGTGTGTAGCCCCTTGTGGGTAATAAAGAAATAGGTTTGTTATTTGCAGTGGTGAGGACAAGGTGATCGATGTTATTGTTGTTAGAAATGTTCGTACTTGTAATAGTGCTGTTGGTGCTAGTACTAGCGTGGTTGTTGTTGTGGTTAGTGTTGTTGCTGTTGTTAGTGGTGTTGGTTGTTGTGATGATGGTGTTGGTGTTGGTGTCAGTGCGGCTGATGTTATGGTTGGTAGTGGTCTTTACACTACTTTACAACTACTTTACACTTCAAATCGTATTTTGCCGTAACAACTTGTTTATTTTGAAGACATTCTTGATTCAAATTAAAACAAGAATTTAAGGAAAAACAAATAAAAACATCGGAAAAAGAAAAGCGAAAAGAACGGTAAGCGGAAGCAATTACATTCCCTTATGGAAAATTGCTAAGTTGTATGAAGCAATAGGAAATTTCCATTCGTCAGAAATGACTGGGAAATTTCACACACACACACACACACACACACACACACACACACACACACACACACACACACACACACACACACACACACACACACACACACACACACACACACACACACACACACACACACACACACGCACGCACGCAACACATTGTATCTGAAGAGAATACATACAAATTATATTGTCTGTGTGAAACAAACGTACATTTGCGTTTTAAGTTACAGCAGTAACCAGTATTCATCCAATGAAATAGCTAAGTATCTCTTTACTTAGTTAAGAGTTATACTATGATTCACTGATGAGATTTAATAATATCGAAATATGTCCAGAGTTGTCCCTGTATTACTAAATATCAGAATCATTTTTTTTCTGTTTATGTACGTAATTTCTTTTTTTCCACTGTTGAAAGCGGGTTAGTAGTCGATATTACCCCTGTCCTATTTTCCATGTCTAAACTATTCATTATGAAGAACTACCGCCATTTCTGGATCCCACATTTATTCACTGTTAGTCTCTTCGTCTATCTTATTTCTCTCACTATACGCGTACAAATAAATATATTTACATACATATGTACATATGTAGGCGTAGGAGTGGCTGTGCTTACTTACGAACCACATCGTTCTGGGTTCAGTCCCACTGCGTGGCACCTTGAGCAAGTGTCTTCTACTATAGCCTCGGATCGCCCAAAGCCTTGTGAGTGGATTCGGCAGACGGAAACTGAAAGAAGCTCGTCGTATATATATACATATGTATATATATACATACATACACACACACACACACACACATATATATATATATATGTACGTGTGTGTATATGTTTGTGTGTGTGTTTGTCCCCCCAACATCGCTTGACAACCGATGCTGGTGTGTTTACGTCCCCGTAACTTAGCAGTTCGGCAAAAGAGACCGATAGAATAAGTACTAGGCTTACAAAGAATAAGTCCTAGGGTAGATTTGTACGACTAAAGGCGATGCTCCAGCATGACCACAGTCAAATACCAGAAACAAGTAAAGAGTAAAGAGAGTATAAACACACAAACAAAAATGCAAGCATATATATGTATATATATATATACCCACATATAGACTAGATTTTTATGTAGAAAATCTGGTTTAAAAATACTGATTAAAATATTCATGAAGTCTCGATGCTTGTGAAGGAGAACACACACAAGCTGGCATACGACCCAATTGGATTGTTCAACAAACACTGACTGGACATGCCAATATGCTGAATTCAGTTCCCAGCAACTTGATCTTCGTAGTAAATTTGACTCTACTCTTGATATAGAGTAAAACCCTGAACTGACAGTTGAAAATACGGAAGAACTTTCACTATTGCAATAGCTTTATTTCTCCATCAAAAGAAGACCTTGAAGTAGCAAAGACATTTCTGGTGTTTATTTCATTTGCTCAATTATTCTTAAAAGCACTTTGAAATAATATCACTATCCTAGCACACACACAAACACACAGTCACACACACACCACACACATACACACACACACACACGCGCGCGCACACATTCTACGCATACCTATACAGAGCCATGCAAGAGTCTTCGGCCACTTTAAACTATTGTAAATTTCTACTAATTACCAACTTATAAGTTGCACGGACATTTTTGTAGATCGTCTCGCATCCCCTCTCATTCAGAACCCCTACTAAAAATATAATGATTAGGTATGGAAATGACTCTGACAGGGCCAATGTTTCATCTGTAAAAAAATGCAGTGTGAAACATCCACTTAAAAGTTGGCAATTAGTAAAAATTTACAACAGTTTAAGTGGCCGAACACTTTTGCACGATACTGTATTATAGATATGAGATGCTTTATATGAAATAGGCGACATCCATTTCAATACACAGGTATTTCAGGCTCTTGGCTTTTAAACACGATAGCTCAGAAATAGAAAATAATTAAAATAAAATAAGATTCGAAATTATGTTGTCAAAAATCAACCATCATAATAAAAATGTTCCTCTAAAACACTTCAACATGAAACACAAATTCTCTCTCTCTCTCTCTCTCTCTCTCTCTCTCTCTCTCCAGTTCTATCATTTTTAACGTATTATTCTTTTTCTCTCTATACTTCTCTTTCACTGTTTTACTTGTTTCCGTCATTTCACTGCGGCCATGCTGGAGCACCGCCTTTAGTCGAGCAAATCGACCCCAGGACTTATTCTTTGTCAGCTTAGTATTTATTCTATCGGTCTCTTTTGCCGAACCGCTAAGTCACGGGGACGTAAACACACCAGCATCGATTGTAAAGCGATGTTGGGGGTACAAACACAGACACACAAACATATACACATACGCACACACACACACACACACACACACACATACACACACACACACACGCGCGCGCACACATTCTACGCATACACTATACAGAGCCATGCAAGAGTCTTCGGCCACTTTAACTATTGTAAATTTCTACTAATTACCAACTTATAAGTTGCACGGACATTTTTGTAGATCGTCTCGCATCCCCTCTCATTCAGAACCCCTACTAAAAATATAATGATTAGGTATGGAAATGACTCTGACAGGGCCAATGTTTCATCTGTAAAAAAATGCAGTGTGAAACATCCACTTAAAAGTTGGCAATTAGTAAAAATTTACAACAGTTTAAAGTGGCCGAACACTTTTGCACGATACTGTATTATAGATATGAGATGCTTTATATGAAATAGGCGACATCCATTTCAATACACAGGTATTTCAGGCTCTTGGCTTTTAAACACGATAGCTCAGAAATAGAAAATAATTAAAATAAAATAAGATTCGAAATTATGTTGTCAAAAATCAACCATCATAATAAAAATGTTCCTCTAAAACACTTCAACATGAAACACAAATTCTCTCTCTCTCTCTCTCTCTCTCTCTCTCTCCAGTTCTATCATTTTTAACGTATTATTCTTTTTCTCTCTATACTTCTCTTTCACTGTTTTACTTGTTTCCGTCATTTCACTGCGGCCATGCTGGAGCACCGCCTTTAGTCGAGCAAATCGACCCCAGGACTTATTCTTTGTCAGCTTAGTATTTATTCTATCGGTCTCTTTCGCCGAACCGCTAAGTCACGGGGACGTAAACACACCAGCATCGATTGTAAAGCGATGTTGGGGGTACAAACACAGACACACAAACATATACACATACGCACACACACACACACACACACACCACACACACACATATATATATATACACACACACACACACACACACACATATATATATATATTATATATATATAATATATATGTGTGTGTATATATATATATATATTATATACATATATAGACGGGTTTCTTTCAGTTTCTGTCTACCAAATCCACTCACAAGGCTTTGGTCGACCCGAGGCTATAGTAGAAGACACTTGCCCAAGATCCCACACAGTGGGACTGAACCCGGAACCACGTGGTTGGTAAGCAAGCTACTTACCACACAGCCACTCCTACGCCAGAGCGAGCTCTGGTCGCCATAGCGTCGACTGTGGGCCGGTAGCTGTGGACATATATATATATTATATATATATATATACATCCATATATATATATATTATATATATATATATATATATATTATATATATATATATATTATATATATATATTACATCCATATATATACATCCATATATATAGATGTATATATATATATATATATACATCCATATACATACAATAGAGAGATGCTTTCGTTTCACTTTTAACACGTAATACTGAAATAGTGGAGAAGATGTGATATTGCTGTGGGCTCGCCCTAGGCAAGATGTTAAACGTTTTTTGCCCATGACACTACATGGCCCCTAAGTAAGGCATGTGTAAAATTTGAAAGAAATTGGTTGTGTAGTTCTCAAGTTTTAGGGATTCATATTGGAGAAGATATGATATTGCTATGGGCTTGCCCTAGGCAAGAAGTGTAGTTGTCAAGTTTTAGGCATTCACACAGACAGACAGACAGACACACATTCTCAGTTATATATATATATATATATAGATACATATATGTAGATATACATAGCTACATATTTGTACTTGTATATGAATGCGTGTGTTTATTTTGTCAGACACTTGGTATCTTACAGCAGAAAAAGTGTGTGTGTGTCTATGTGTATGTGTGTGTGTGTTTTTTTATGTGTGTGTGTGTGTGTGAGAGAGAGAGAGAGAGAGAGAGAGAGAGAATCGTCACGAATAAGCTACAATTTTAGATATTTAGGGTGGGGTCCTGTTTTAAACACGCGCCAGTGCAAATGATAGGATAAAGGGTTTCACAGTTTATAAGCATAGTAGTATTCCTGATACATCTGAATAAAGAATTTGAAATGTTAAGTATGATTTTTTTAAATGTTATTGACGTCATAACTATATTATTAAGTTATTATTTTAATAAACCTGCGAGCTGGCGGAAACGTTAGCTCTCCGGGCGAAATGTTTTGTGGTATTTCGTCCTGAGTTCAAATTCCGCCGAGGTCGACTTTGCCTATATTTTGCGTGCGTTATTTCAATGAGCTAACGAGAGGTTTCCTTCGTTGTCAGTCGAGCGGTTAGAAGTAGTATCTAAATATACCTTAGGTCACAGTATATCATCGTCACGTTGGATAATGTGGTCCTGTGTCCATTGTACTTAGGAAAGCACAAGATGGTCACGATTGGAATGCCCTTAATCGGTGGTCAACTCGATCAGGCCTGACACATGTCTCACCACCATCACAACAACAACAAGAACGACAATTGTTTCTGATTTAAATACAAAGCTAGCAATTTCGAAGGGAGTTGGGGGAGGCTTTTCAGTCACATCGACTCAAGTACTTGACACAATAATGATTACAATGGCAAGGCCGGCAACAGTTGGTGTTGGCAATATTGCTGTTTCGATGCCGGGCTGAATGAGAAGACAAAGTCTAGTCGAAAAGAATAAATCAAACAGTTTACTTGGTAGTTAATATGAAAATACAGGAGCTCTGGAAGCACTCCGTCGGTTACGATGACGAGGGTTCCGGTTGATCCGATCAACGGAACAGCCTGCTCGTGAAATTAACGTGTAAGTGGCTGAGCACTCCACAGACACGTGTACCCTTAACGCAGTTCTCGGGGATATTCAGCGTGACACAGAGAGTGACAAGGCCGGCCCTTTGAAATACAGGCACAACAGAAACAGGAAGTAAGAGTGAGAGAAAGTTGTGGTGAAAGAGTACAGCAGGGATCATCACCATCCCTGCCGGAGCCTCGTGGAGCTTTAGGTGTTTTCGCTCAATAAACACTCACAACGCCCGGTCTGGGAATCGAAACCGCGATCCTACGACCGCGAGTCCGCTGCCCTAACCACTGGGCCATTGCGCCTCCACAGGAGCTCTACGTAGTAGCTAAATCGTCACACTTTGCCATATTAAAAGAGGAAGACGATGTAGTTATAGATGAACTATGTTTGGGAAAAAATGTATGATGGTCACAGTTTAATTGCCTTTGAACATAGCTCTGCTCAGTCAGAGCTTGGTTGAGGCTAGACGACGAGGGCAACAATAATATCACTAGAGATATGAGCATTTTGGTAAACTCTAAGACCTATATTCACACCACTACGTTACTATCGTTGCTATTATAGTTATTTAAGGTCAGGGTACTTTGATCCAAGACACCTATGATCATTACGGCTGTGATAATTCCATATTTTATGTATCTATGGCTACCTTGGGTGGCATTAATGAATGTTTTCTTTCTATTACTATTACAGTAGGGTGTGCTTTGAAGCAGATTTTAGATGTGATTAGAGAGCCTTCAATACTAAATATACACTTTCCGTTTTAAGGTATGATTTGAGGGGAAATTCGCTTGCTATTTCAAGTTGGTCGAGTGATCACACACCGGATCCTGTCCTTTAAAGTAACCAATGGAATAGCAGTATTATCAGGCCTAATATTTCAAACAGGTTAGTGAAACAAAAAATATGATCACACCGTTCCACTGTAGATCCTGAATACTTGGAGGTGGCCTGAATGTACTGTGTAGGCCGAGCTAGGCAGAGACAGGGAACATTTGGAGCATTGCTTCTGCGGATAAAATTTTGTTATTCAGCTGACCAGGTACCATAGGTCAATTCGACCTGAGATAATTTGGATCTGCACATCAATAAAAACAGAAACAATTGTGAGAAGAACAGCAGTTTATTATTGATGGCGAGTCTGCAGAATTTTGAGTGTGTCAAAAAAAAAAAAATCTTATGGGGTATTTCTTTTTTTTTTTTACGTTCTGATTTAAAATTCCGCCGAAGTCAGCTTTGACTTTTATCTCTCCGGACTCGATAGACTAGAAAACTATCAAGTATTGAGATCGACGGAGTTGATTAAACCTTTCACTAAAAATTGTTGGCGTTGTGTCTAAAGAAATACTAATGACGGTCGGTGTGTTGGCAGAATCGTTAGAGCAACAGGAGACATCCTTTGCTACATTTATTCAGACCCTTTACATTCTGGATTCAAATCCCACCGAGGTCAACCTTGCCTTTCATCCTTTCGGGATGATAAAATAAAGTATCAATCAAATACTGGGGGCGATGTTACCAACTAAGTTCCACTCCTCAAAATTGTTGGTCTTGTGCCAAAATTTGAAATCAAAATTATCATTATTCCTTGAATACAACAAAATAAAAGCAAACCTATGGACAAAGACATTCCGACTGTGAGCATTCTGTCTTTGTATCTTGGACTACATTATCCTAGATATATATATATATATCTTGCCATTTTTAAGATGGTTAGGGTGTGATTTGAAGATTTGTGTGCTATTCCTAGTAGGTTGAGCGACCACGTAAGGCTGTCACGCTTCCTTGAATCTGTCTTCTCATAGAAAGGTGTGTTACGAGAAAGTTTCTAAGAGAATAAACATTATAGTAACATCAAATCTTTCCTCGGGCTTGGAGACAGAAGTCCACTGCTGTGAGCGGCAAACATATATTGCATACAGTGATCAGTTCTCTTGAGGGTGTGTCGTGATGAGTGCAAAAATACCAGAGAACAAAGAAAGGAACATATGTTGTAGCAGCAGTTACAACAACAACGAACCACCGTGGGAGGTTTACGTGGCTGCTTAACCTGCTAGAAACAGCACACAAATCTCCCTCAAGCCACAGCCTATCTTAAAATTGGCAGGAGACATATGTATGTAGGATAATGTAATCTTAGATAGATTTGTAGTCTGCTTACTGCCGGAATGTCTTTTGTCTTCCGTCTTTTAATTTTTTCTTTTACTTATTTCAGTTGCTGAACTGCGGCCATGCTGGGGCATCACCATGAAAGGTTGAGTCAAGCAATCACCCTAAATACTAGTCTTTCAAATCTGGTTCTTATTCTATTGATATCTTTGCCGAACCGCCAAGTTACGGAAAGTGTAATAAAAATCTCAACCTCGGTGGTCAAGCGGTTGTGGTGGTGGTGTTATTGTTGGTGGTGGTGATGGAGGACAAACACAATGCAAACATAAACACACACACATACACGACGGGCTTCCATACAGTTTCCATTCTATTAGATTCACTCACAAGGCATTGGTCGACTAGAAGCTGACATAGAAGGCACTTGCTCAAAGCGTTATGCTGTGAGGCTGAACTCAAAACTACGTCGTTGCAACGCGAGCTTCTAAACCACAGAGTCCTGCTTGCGCCTCTTGTTGGCTCAGTCAGTGTTGATACGGCGCTAAATAACAATACTGATTGTTTTTGTAGCTGGTACTTGACCTGTCAAATGACACAACATGTGCCAAACGGATGAGTTGATGCTCTGTCGTCTTTTCTTCAACATAACTCATGATATGATGGTAATCTGACGAGGTGTTCCGTTTTGTATTTTTCTCGAACTTACGGTTTCCAGTTAAATTCGTTAGTCTTAAGAAGGATGAGATGTACCAGGTTGACTTCCCTCCCGATACATTACATAAGGTGCGGAACGAGGAGGGTGGTCCGCCCAGGCGATGCTTTTTGGGGTGTCTGTTGTGAAGTCTGTGTGTGAAGGCGCGTAGCCTGGTGGTTAGGGTGATGAACTCACGATCACAAGAACGTGGTTTCAATTCCCCGATTGAGCGGTGCATTGTATTCTTGAGAAAATACTTCATTGCTCCAGTTAACTCAAGGGGAATCTTGCGATCTCGGTCTCTTGTATGTAGTGGAAACCTGGTAACCGGTTTAAGAGACCTAGAACTCGAGATAATAATGCCCAGGGGTTGATGATGGTATAAGCCTTATAGGCTTGAAGGCAGCAAACCAAAGGGCTACCCCAGGTGGTACACACCCTAGCTATACCACTGCATAAAGGCAAACGTTTCGGTGATGACAATAAAATGTGTAAACTACCCCTTCACTTTTCGCCCAGTTCGCATCCTTTTACCGACAGTACGCTATTCCAGCAAGCTTAAGAGGAAGCTTCTATGTGGCCGATTGACCCTTTGGAAGCAGTTTTCAAATGTTCCTCAAATCACACTCCATCGTCTTAAAAGAACGCAAGGGCACCCTAAATTACGTGATCTTAAACACAATCTTTTATCTTTTGTTTGTTTCAATCATTAGACTACTAGTATGATATTTTTTTTACTCCTTAAGGATGAAAGGCAAAGTTAACCTTGGTGGGATTTGAGCAAGGTAGGGGTTTTATCTATATAGCTTTTCTTTCTTTTTTCGCCATGATGTTTGACAAGATTCTAAAGTTAGAAACTATTCTAATATTATTAAACATGGAAATTTACTTAGCCCATTTTAGTTCTCACGACACCACTTCTCCAGGGGTGAGGCTAGCCTTTATCTTTATGAGGAACACTAATTATATCGACTACATTTTGCCTCTCACTACTAAAAATAAATACTTATGGCCATGTGATTATGTTAGGAAGATATTTCCGAGAAGTATTTTTGCTTCGTTGTAGAAGTGGGTATACGTGTGTGGTGTTCCAACAGCTTGTCGACTGCACTGTGAGAGTGGAAACAAACTTGAATATCCAGTGAAGTGTTTGATTTGAGGAAAATGTAATAATTAAATGTAATAACTTACACGATGCTAGAGCCAATGGAGAGTGGACAAACAACAACAAAAAAATATTTTTATACAAGGAAACTATTCGAAGTTTGTGTGATTCTGGCTGAATGTAGGAATATCGGTTTTGCTGGTGAGTTATTTTCAGTCTTCTGGGAACAGCATGTATCTATTTCTCATTGAGACTCTTTGTAAACAATCTTTCTAGAATGTTATTCAGGTTAAATATCATCCATTTGTCATATGAACTTCATTTCTGTCTAGTGAAGTGGCATAAGAGCCTGTTATGAATGTATCCTTGTATTATATCCAATACTAATTATTTTATCCAGTTCTAATTAACAAGGATGTTGGTATTTTTCCGTGAGTAGGTTTTTCAAACTCTTACAAAGAAAGCACTATGTTTGCTTTTGAATGTTTCACGCTTAGACTCCCCCCCTTCTCCCCCTCTCTCTCTACTTTTTGTATTTCATTCTCTTTCATTTTCTTTTTTTTCCTCAATTTCTCTCTCTCTCTATATATATCTATTTCTCTCTGTCTCTGTCTCTCTCTCTCTCACACACACTTTAGATGTGTGTATGTGTTTGTATGAGTATGAAACTATTTTGTTTTTTTTTCTTTGTTACTGTGTTGAACCAAATCTTTAACTCAATTTCTTTCGGCTCTTTGCATTCTGAGTTCAAATCCTGCCGAGGTCAACTTTTCTCTTAATCGTTTCAGAGATAGATAGAATAGAGTATCAGTTAGATGCTGACATTATGCCCTTGTCCTGTTGCTGCTACTGCAACTACTACTACTACTACTACTACACTACTACTACTACTACTACTACTACTACTACTACTACTACTACTACTACTAATCTAGTTGTTGCCATAGAAGAACTGAAATGTTATTTCTTCTCAAAAGCCATATAGGCAATTTTGGCAAGGAGTGGTCGAGTTGGAGAGAGAAGAGAAGAGAAGAGAACTACTTGAAAATTTCCTCTTCGTGATGCGTAGACATCCTGGTAGAAACCCTATTTCTCTACAAGCGACACTTATAAGGAGATTTGAGATCGCTATTACTAACTAATGAAACAAAACACTCCTCAAGTCTAGGATTTTTACAGTGCCTAGCACCACCACCACCACAGTGTTTTGACGATGGGAACAGCAACGTTGTTGTTGTTTAACCCTGGGTTAACTCCGATTGAGCAGGATGGTGATCAAAGGAGTTACAGCTGTTACTGTCAGGTTGACTTTTATTTTTAAGAATATAGGCGCAGATGTGACTGTGTGGTAAAAAGTTTTTCTCAACCACATAATTCCGGGTTCAGTCCCATTGCGTGGCGCCTTAGGGCGATCAAAGCCTTGTTGGTGGATTTGGTAGACGGTAACTGAAAGAAGCCCGTCGAATATATATCTTATACATAAGTGACAGTTTCTATCTGTTACCATCTTGCTGCCCTATACCAGTGAACAACTCTTGACAAAACTTTGCATATATGTTAAACTAACATCCAGCTCAATTATAGGCTAATTGGATTTCAATAAAGATCTCTAATGGGCCCCCGAGTGGGGTTGGGCTATTATTTGATAAAATAAGAAGGGTGCAAGAGTGTTAGTATGAGGGAAATGTGGTGGCATAGTGGGTGTGGGTGATATCAGGGAAATGGAGAAATATGGAGTGGCAGTGGGATAGTAATGTTAATACAGCTGTCATTCGGGGATTTACACACGATGCTGCATACATACTTTTGTAAATACATTGATACATGCATACACACACACTGAACACGCACACACAAGCACACACACACATGCCCATACACATACGTATTTCACTTGTTTCAGCACCACCTTTAGTCGAATAAATCGACCCCGGGACTTATTCTTTGTTAGCCCAGTACTTATTTTATCGGTCTCTTTTTGCCGAACCGCTAGGTTACGGGGACGTAAACACACCATTATCGGTTGTCAGACGATGGTAGGGGGACAAACACAGACACAAACAACACATACATACAAACATACATACATTCATACATACATACATGCATACATACATACATACATACATACATACATACATACATACATACATACATACATATATCTATCTATCTATCTATCTATCTATCTATCTATCTATCTATTATCTATCTATCTATCTATATCTATCTATCTATCTATCTATCTATCTATCTATCTATCTATCTATCTATCTATCTCTCTCTCTCTCTATATATATATATATATATATATATATATCTTATTATAAAAGGCAGATTTTATCTGCCTCCCTTTGCGAGTTATAGAAATCTACAATATAGGATTTCTTCAATTACAATTTACCTAGCAGTTTTAAGAGTACAATGCATCGCGTCATGCCAGGTCCAGTTTTTAAAATATAAACTCCAATTAAGCAAAATTTACAGAAAACTCACATTCTGGTGTGTGTGTCAAATGCTTTTCTTAGTCTGGTTTACACCACACGCAAACGCACACACACAGTGGGCAACGAATAAAATGAAAGTAAATGTAATATTTGTTTCTGTCTATCACGCTGATAGATACATGAGTAAAATGTATGGGAAGCTAACAGATAAGAGTGAGTGAAAATGTTCTTGGAAGAGAGTAAATTAGCGACAGTGATTTGAGGAAGACTAAACTGAAACTATGAAACAGTGTTTATGTATAAACAGACGACACTTATATAAACCCTTTCGTTACCAAACCGCTCGAATTTACCTATTCATATTTAAATGAGAATATCAGAGTAAATCTCTTTAGTACATTCGTGAAAACACGTATTATACTTCGTAAACACTTCAAATACAGTTTTGTACAAAAATCGAAGTGTAATTTTAATTCCGTGAATTATGGGAGATTTTTTTCCGAAATTTGTTCCTATTGTGTTTTCAAAATTTGTAATTCTGACAAAAAATGGATACGAATTTCATTATATCAAGCAGCGAGTCAGAATTCGAAGGATTTTCTACTGAAGACCTTCATAAATCTAACTCTATGACTGAAAAAAAAAAGCATCTTTATATAAGAGTGAAGTTGTGTGTCTGTCCCCTTCGATTTACATTCGTAATTACTCCCACATTTTGCGGTGCAGTTTAACCAAAAGCGAGTATCTTATAGTCGTGATTCATATCGAGCCCTTCTGGGTATTAGCGCGCGTCTACGATGAGTCTACGATTTTAAAAAAAATTACCATCATATTTTTCCATTTTAATGCATTTGTTTCGCTTTTATATAAGGGAAGTAACTCTCTAAAAATATCTACGATGTGTCAACGATTTAAAAAAAATTTACCTTAATTTTTTTTCAATTTTTAATGCATTTTTTTGCTATTTTTTGGCTATAACTCTCTAAAAATGCTTATATAGTTATTTCTCTTACAAACCCGAGCAACGCCGGGCGATACTGCTAGTATATATATATATATATATATATATATATATATATATATACATACCTATCTATACGACGGGCTTTCTTCAATTTCCGTCTACGTCTAATAAACTAATGAAAAAAAAACTGCAGAAGTTCTAGGAAATAAAAAAGAAACTCAATGAGAAACCAGAAAACTGAAATACAAATGGGCGTTACTTCTGTTGTACCCTGTAGTATGTGCTTAGTAATAATTAGGCGCAGGAGTGGCTGTGTGATAAGTAGCTTGCTTACCAACCACATGGTTCCGGGTTCATTCCCACTGCGTGGCACCTTGGGCAAGTGTCTTCTGCTATAGCCTCGGGCCGACCAAAATCTTGTGAGTGGATTTGGTAGACGGAAACTGAAAGAAACCCGTCGTATGTGTATATATATATATATATATATATATATATAGATATGTACGTGTGTGTTTGTGTGTCTGTGTTTGTCACTCCAACATCGCTTGACAACCGATGCTGGTGTGTTTACGTCCCCGTAACTTAGCGGTTCGGCAAAAGAGACCTATAGAATAAGTACTAGGCTTACAAAGAATAAGTCCTGGGGTAGATTTGCTCGACTAAAAGTGGTGCTGAAGCATGGCCGCAGTCAACTGACTGAAAAAAGTAAAAGAGTAATGCTATTCCTTATATTTTCTGAAAAAAAAAAGTGTAAATAATAATGGTTTCAAATTTTGCCACAAGGCCAGCAATTCTGGAGGGGATGTACGTCGATTACATCGATCCCAGTGTTCAACTGATACTTATTTTATCGACTTCGAAATGATGAGAGGTAAAGTCGACCTCAGTGGAGTTTGAACTCAGAAGAAAAGACGGACGAAATACCGCTAAACATTTTGTCCGGGGTGCTAACAATCCTGTCAGCTCATCGCCTTGCGAGGTAAGTAATAATAGTGAATATTATTCCTTGTATTTTGCAAATTTAAATAGCAGAGTATCTCAAGTATCGAGTTTAACCCTTTTGTGACTATATTTCTTGCAAGAATACATTGTTTTTGGTAATGAAGAAAATGAATCACGGCTGTAACCCACCAGTGAGTATGACCTAGCAAGATGTATGATATTTCGTAAGATGTGTGGTGCTTCCGTTAATTGTTTTAGGTGCCTGTGCAGTCGTGAACAGGCATAGTCAATCCCTTGGATTTGCCACTTTTGATCATGGAACATGGAAGTGACAACTGGAGGGGGTGAGCTCTGTATCAGTATTGGGTTGGATTCTCATTTTCAGCTCAGTCGCGCTGTCCGGCCCAAGAATCGAACCTGCGAGCTTAAAATCATGAGCTCAACATCCTAACCACTAGGCAAGTGCCTTTTTTTTATTTTGAAAATAGTCAATCAAAGCCTTGTGAGTGGCTGTGTGGTAAGAAGCTTGCTTCCAAACCTCGTGGTTCCGGGTTTGGTCCCACTAAATGACACCTTGGGCAAGAGCCTTCTACTATAGCCTCAGGCCTACCAAAGCTTCTTACCTAGGGAGTAACCATGCCTTCAATGTCTTAGAGATCTGATCGATCAGGGCTGGTATGGGATTAAAACATGCGCAACAACATCGACAACAAATTTATGATAAAAATCATTTGAAACTAATAAAATGTTTGGTAAGTTTGATCTGTCCAATGGTTTCTTGGTGTCATTAAGAAAAAGGGAAGTAAAAAAAAAATTAAGGGAGATGGCGTCGTAATGTGAGGTACTTGGTGACGTTAAAATTGAAAAGTGGTAAAAACTTGCTTATGACAATGTTTGAACCGATGAACCGGAAGGGGCTGTTTTCCACTCAATAAAAGGAAATGACGTGAGTGGAATTAACAAGCAGCATAAACTACAACCCTTCCTCGTAGACAAGTCAGTGACCTCAGACGATTTGATTAATTGGAAGGAAAGGAAATGGTGCACCAACCTTATTTAACACATACATACACACACTCGCATACACACGCATGCACCGACATGCATGTATGTGTATATGCATGTATGTAGGTATGCGTATATGTATGTATATATGTACGTACGTATGTATGTATGTTTGGATAGAAACACACACAAGCACACACACACGCGCGCGTATTGTCGTCAAACAACGGACATGAAGGAATGGGAATGTTTGTATGGAAATGTTCTACAATTTTCCCGGTGTCATATACGCGATGTTCATTATGCAACTATAAGATTCCGGGTTCGATTCCATTACACAACTTGTTTGGCAAGAGTCCTCAGCTCTATCAGATGGACCACTCCTGTTTTTTTTTTCGTTTTTTACTTTTTCAAGGGATAATCTTAATCCGTCGCTTACTTGAACACCATTACTTGGTCTTGGGTACTTCTAGTAGAGTCCACTTTGTTAGAAACATTCTGATGAGTTCTTCAAGTCTGAAGATAAATTCCTTGCTTCCTGCTATCTGTCTCAGAGACGCTAAAAAGGGTGATGCGTTCTACTCATCGTTCTATCACTATATTTTTAAAAAAGAAAAACAAGATATATATATATATATATATATAGATAGATAGATAGATAGATAGATAGAGAGATTTCACTGAACATCTCAAACGGTACTGTAAAAGTAAAAAAGAAAAAAGTCCTCGGCGTCAAGAATTTTGCTTCATAAGACCATGAGCGACGCTGATATCAACGATCTATCATTAACTGCAACTTTGCTTCTTATATGCTGTATACAAGAGACAGAAAGATAACATCTTTGCAAAAAGAAAAGCTCCTTGCCAAGACTATAGTAAAACAATCCGGACTAAAACGTGAATTAGATGATTACAACCATAATACATAATGTCAATAATAAATGATTATCATAGTAATGGTTTCTAATTTTTTGCACAAGGCCAGCAGTTTTCAAGGGGACGGGGAAGTCAATTACATCGACTCCAGTACTTAACTAGTACTTATTTTATCAATGCCAAAAGGATGAAAGACAAAGTCGACGTCGGCGAAATTTGAGCTCAGAGCATAAGACACACGAAATTTGAGCTCAAAGCACAGGGACAAACGAAATGACTCAACATTTTCTCCGGCGTACTAAGGGTTCTGCTAACTGGCATAATCATTGAACTAGGTGTATCTCTGGATATACAAAATAAATAATTTTGATTTATCATAAGTATGTAAAATTATATGTCAATAGCAAAGGAAAAATATATGATTTCGCATATAGACATCTGTATTAAATATATTTTATATATTGTAAAGTTATTTATGAAATCATGATTTATGATATACAATAAGTTATGCTAGCAACTATTAGACCTGACACCGTGTATTAACCGGTGTTGTTCAAACGATGAATAAATAGCTTTGCGTAAACCATTGGTTCGTTTTGTTCTCTTACTTTATTATCATCTTATAATCATCTCATAATTATGACTCGTATTACTACCTCAGTCAATCTAAATGTATATATTTGTCGTTACCTGTCATAAATAGCCTTTTTCTATTTGCAATATGCATTTTCATTGATTTTTCATATTTTACCCTTACATTTCCACGCGTATTTCATATTTTCTTTTCATAACATATTTCTACTATATATATATATATATATATAATATATATATATATTATATATATATTATATATATATATATATATATATATGAATAAGTATCCGGAAGGAATAATTAAAAAAAAAAACAACAATAAAAAATAAGTACATGCTCTATCAATCCATGGCTTTCATGAAATCATGGGAAAGCTG
>NC_042997.1:14327476-14329976 GCF_006345805.1 Octopus sinensis | reverse complement strand
ATTACATATATAACACATATGTACATGATACATATATAATACAAAACCACATTAAAATACAAATCCCAAACCGAAGAAAGCATAAACATGAGTGAAGAAAGAAAAAAAAGGAGAAAAAGACGAAGAAAGAAAAAAGGAGAAAAAGTGGAAGAAAAAAAAGGGAGAAAAATATCAGTTCAATGCACACACACACACACACACACACACACACACACACACACAGACACACACACACACACACATATATATATACACATATATATATATATGTACGCGGGCTACTTTCAGTTTCCGTCTAACAAATTCACTCACAAGGCTTTTGTCGGCCCGAGGCTATATTAGAAGACACTCAAGGTGCCACGCGGTGGGACTGAACCCAGAACCATGTGGTTGGAAAGCAAGCGTCTTACCACACAGCCACACCTGTATATATATTTTAAAATTTGATGATGGAAAACGCTTTGAATATGCAAATAAAGTTCGTATTCTATTATGCTGGCCACAGTCTAATGATGCTGACTGATGAACCAGTTCTTTTGTGTGTTGTGTGTGGGGGGGGTTGTATTGAGCTGTAACGATATAATGCAGGATAAATATAATAATAATAATAATGATGATAATAATAATAATAATAATAATAAATAATAATAATAATAATAATAATAATAAAAATAATAATAATAATCTGATGCAGTACCAGGCAGTGGCTCTCATGGCTTCTGATCTTAACTGATTGGAAGTGTCATCATGTACATTGTTTTGTCTTGGTATAAAAGATGGGCTACGGCAAATATTCTGCTCAATACCACAGATTTGCATGTCAGTTGTTTGACCTTAACCAGTTGAGCATGTCCCTTAGTGGCTGACGATATGAGCATCTCTGATCACGAGCAGAAGTAGTGGAGGAGCATCATAGCCATGTGTTGAGAGGAATTCTGTGGGGTTTGAATAATTCACCTCTGGAAACATGGGTGGTTCTTTAAACATCCTTAAACCCTTATTCAGAGACCTTTTGAGCAGGATGGGCTACTCAACCTGAAGAAAATTCTAACTGGGCCCCACCTGCAAGGTCATGTGCTGTTTATCTTGATATGAGATCACCATGTCGCGCACATATGGTTGTGATGCATGTGCCTGGTGTACCCTTATCAGACGGGTAGTCATGATGGGTATATTGGGCTTCGTATATTTTACCCCAGTGTCACTTTGATGGCATGAACTGCTCTCTCACTCAATAATAATAATCTAATAATAATAATAATAATAATAATAATAATAATAATAATAATAATAATCTTTGGATGGAATTTATAAACGTTTAATGCAATGCTACGCGTGTTTCCACAAATCACATGTCTCTTCATATTCCTGGGATGATTACTGTGTACTCCATAGTATCCGTGGCTATTGGGTTGATCATCTTCATGGATTCATTTCTTCAGGCGATATAACATTAGTGGATGTAAAACAGAGGGATGTTTATCCCTTTTTACCAGTATAAAGGTTAAGCGAGTTATGTAGGTATTCCTGTCTGTATTTAGTGGAGAGGAGGAGGGGGTATGATGGAAATAGAGGAAGGAATGGTAGTTGTATGGGGATGGGGGTGTGTGTGTGGTGTAGGACTTATTTTGCTATTCATACACACATACAGACACAGACACACACACAGACACACACTGTTTAGGCACAGGCAAGAGTCTGAACAATAAAGTTTCGGGTTCAGATCCATTAAGTACCACTTTGTGTAAATGTCTTACTCTATTGCCCCGGGCCGACGTATGATTTGTGAGGGAATTTGGTAGAAAGAAACTGTGTTAAAGCCCGTTTTGTATAAATGCATGTTTGTAAACACACACACACACACACACACACATACACACACATACATATATATTTCAAAGGTTTTTAAAAATAAAACAAAACAACTGGAAAATTTAACAAAAACACGGAAAATTTGACAAAACAAAACACACGGAAAGCTCATAGCTAATTCCTCATCAGTCAGTACAAGAGATCATAGTTGTTTCGCGCCGTTATCGTTGAGACTACTTCTTTGTTGGAGGCGCCAGTGCGAAATAAAAAAATAGCCGTTGGGAATAACTAAGGAAAACAAACAAGACAAACTAAAAGAATTAGAATAATTATATCAATACAACAAAAAATACAAAAAAAAACGCCCAACGGCTGTCAGAGAGTCCGAATGTGGGTAACGCAAAAGGAAATGAAAATCCGAAAGTACTGAAGACACAGGAAGGGCAGAAGTTAGGAAGAAATAAATCGTGGAGGAAAACGTGACGGAGTACAGTACCAAGAAGCGTGACTGGCCAAGTCGGTGGCCGAAGGAAAAAGAATGAGAAGGGTTTAAATAGCCATGGATCACGGGATAGTGGGAGGTGAGAGAAAGAGAGTCGTGGTAGGCAGAGGGAGAGAAGAAATGAAGGAGTGTATTAGGGAGAGAAAGAAAGAGAGAGAGAGAGGAGAAGGCAAAAAAAGTGAGTCA
>NC_042997.1:14287476-14322476 GCF_006345805.1 Octopus sinensis | reverse complement strand
TTTTCTTTTCCCCCAAAATTAATAGGCTTAATATTCATTATTCAGGAGAGTGAATAGTCCTTTATGCCAACGTCTCTGTATGTATGTATGTATGTATGTATGTATGTATGTATGTATGTATGTATGTATGTATGTATGTATGTATGTATGTATGTATGTATGTTTGTATGTATGTATGTATGTAAGTGTATGAATACAGCCATCTTATATATATTTCTTTACTACCCACAAGGGACCAGTCGATTAGATCTGCCCCAGTACGCAACTGGTACTTAATTTATCGACCCCGCCCATCGCCCTGAAAGGATGAAAGCAAAGTCGACCTCGGCGGAATTTGAACTCAGAACGTAAAAACGGACGAAATACCTATTTCTTTACTACCCACAAGGGGCTAAACACAGAGGGGACAAACAAGGACAGACAAAGGGATTAAGTCGATTACATCGACCCCAGTGCGTAATTGGTACTTAATTTTTCGACTCCGAAAGGATGAAAAGCAAAGTCGACCTCGGCGGAATTTGAACTCGGAACGTAACGACAGACGAAATACGGCTACGCAGGTCACCCGTCGTGCTAACGTTTCTGCCAGCTCGCAGCCATCTTATATATGTAGAACCAATGAGGTTCGAAAATCAGTCAAGGCTGTTCATCATTTTTTGTCTTTTCAATCTACAGAGAAATAGTTAAATTTGCCATGTTTGTAAGCCTGTATGTCTACTACGTAGGTTTATATCATACCTTGATACTGTACGGACTGAGAAGCCGCTGATACTAAATAAAGAGTCAAAGGCAGTATGCAAACTAGTAGTTCCAGTTCTGTGTCTTAATCTGATTCTTTACTGTACTGGAAGTAATAACTTGTCCTGTACTTTTCCAGGTTTATAACCCTAACCATAACTCTAAACCTAACCCTAAAATAGATTGAAATGCAAAGATCGATACTAGGGTTATAACTATGGGTGACAATTTCATACGACGCCGCTACAGAAAACTGGGATTTTTTTCTAGCGGTGTCAAATGAAAATGTCACCCATAATTATGGCCCTAGTATCGATCTATTGCATTTCAATCTATTTTAGGGTTAGGTTTAGTTAGAGTTGGGGTTAGGGTTAGAGGTGGGGTTAGGGTTAGGGTTAGGGTTAGGGGTGGGGGAAGGGTATCTTTTTTTCTTCGCAAATGTAAATAAACCCAATCTGTTTCTTAAACGAGGACATATTCATCCAGCACGGTATGTTTTGACTCCAAATGGACGTATTTGATTGGTTAAAATTGCCGAAATGCTCGATTTTAAAGTGGAAATATGTTACAAACTATAGAATTTTCTCAATAAAGCCAAGAAAATAATGATGTTTTATAAACACATTCTACCAGTATACGAAGTTTAAAAGTGTTTAGTTAACTAGAAATTGTGTTGAAAACTGCCGTTCAAAAGGAAAAGATCATAATTGGTTAATTCCCTATTGCAATTTCGGCGTTAGGGACCACTTACGGGACCCATCGCCTCGTCAGGGGAAATATTCCTATAGATAGAAATCAAAACAAGATTTTACATTGGGGCTAACGTGAATCCCAACCGGCAATAAAAATGTTTTCACCTCTATCTACACAATCAAGTTTTGAATTCAAATGCCATGCACAGCGTTTTATGTGTAAATACCGGTAAGCTCTAGCCACGGCAAAATCACCAGACACGAGTTAGGAAAATATAAATAAGTAGAGAGTAGTGTAAACACATTACGAAGGATATATTATAAATAATTAAGATTATTTATGAATATATCAATGGCCAAACATGTTATCATAAAATATGAAGAAAAGAAACGTTTATAATTATGAACAAGTCACAATTATAACTAAGAGGGTTAAAAAACCCTTACATGTAAAAATATATATATATAGGCGCAGGAGTGGCTGTGTGGTAAGTAGCTTGCTAACCAACCACATGGTTCCGGGTTCAGTCCCACTGCGCGGCATCTTGGGCAAGTGTCTTCTGCTATAGCTCCGGACCGACCAATGCCTTGTGAGTGGATTTGGTAGACGGAAACTGAAAGAAGCCTGTCGTATATATGTATATATATATATTATATATATATATATATATATATATATATGTATGTGTGTGTGTGTGTTTGTGTGTCTGTGTTTGTCCCCCTAGCATTGCTTGACAGCCGATGCTGGTGTGTTTACATCCCCGTCACTTAGCGGTTCGGCAAAAGAGACCGATAGAATAAGTACTGGGCTTACAAAGAATAAGTCCCGGGGTCGATTTGCTCGACTAAAGGCGGTGCTCCAGCATGGCCGCAGTCAAATGACTGAAACAAGTAAAAAGAGTAGAAAGAGTATAGTAAGATAAGGATTCAGATAGAATCAGTTACTTGAAAAAATATGCACCAGGTAGCGCTGGATAAATTTGTGATTCCGGCCTATGATTGATAAGTATCAAATAGGACAGTTCGGTTGAGTACACAGACAAAACCAACCCTATTTAGCGCCTAGGTTTTAGATTTGCGAAGAAAAAAATGGTCCAAACCACGCGTTACGTTGAATTGTACGTTGTTGGTATGCTCTAGGCTGTCCGACAAGTTGTAAATCCCCTTGGCGTATTATAATCAAATGAATAATAACATAGGCGCAGGAATGGCTGTGTGGTAAGAAGCTTGCTTACCAACCACATAGTTCCAGGTTCAGTCGCATTGCGTGGCACCTTGGGCAAGTGTCTTCTACTATAGCCTCGGCCGACCAAAGTCTTGTGAGTCGATTTGGTAGATGGAAACTGAGAGAAGCCCGTCGTATATACACATATATAATATATATAATATATATATATATATATATATATATATCAATGTTTGTGTGTCTGTGTTTGTCCCACCACCGTCGCTTGACAACCGATGTTGGTGTTTCCGTCCCCGTAACTTACCGGTTCGGCAAAAGAGACCGATAGGACAAGTACTGGGCTTACATAGAATAAGTGCATGGCTGCAGTCAAATGACTGAAACAAGTAGAAAAAATACAATGGATAATTGTCAGCTCATTACAGCTGTTTCTGACGCATTTTTAAATAGAAGAATGAGAACATTACTTCATTACAATGATTACGGTTTTTTAAAATGAAGTGATGTTCTCATCCTCTGTGTGTGTGTGTGAGTGTGTATGTATGCGCGCGCGTGTATATATATTTTTGGTACATGGAAACTGATAGAAGCATGTCGTGTATATATATATATGAATGTTTGTGTGTCTGTCTTTGTCCCACTACCGTCGCTTGACTATATATATAATATATATATATATATATATATATATATAATATATATATATATATATATATATATATATATATAGTGTAATAAATAAAATATATGCATACATACAAACATATATGTATGTACCTACATCTTCATGTATATATACATGCATATATAAATATATATACGTGAGTACAGGACACCACAACTAGACGTAGAACTCAACGAGAAACGAAAACGGAAAAGCCATTTTTTTTACAACAGAAAAACAGAGACGTGGAACTGGACGAGAAACGAAAACGGGAAAAACATTTTTTTACAACAGAAAAACAAAGTACAGGACATACTACACAAGGAAAAATCCCCAATCATCAGCTGTCGATAGTTAGACTCAAGCGTGTTTCGAAGGCAAGACAGGACACGACTCGTCAAAACTAGGCCTTCCTGCGAGAGAATTAAAATAAAATTCCCTCGCAGAGGGGTAAAAACAAGCAAGAAAAAATATAACACAAACAGGACGTAACAATAAAACTGCACAATAAAATACAAGATAAAAATACATGTACAAGAAAATACAAAACGAGAAACAAAAAGAAAACACAATACAAGAAATCAAAATAAACAAGAAAACAAACGAGAAAAACAAACGAAAAGGCCTTTTTTCTGACTTAGACGGAGGATGTCCTAGCAGCGCATGGAAACATGACTTTACAGTTTGAAAGCAGCGTGCAAAAGGAAGTGGTTTAGGCTAGCAGTGACAAAGAGGAGGAAGAGTGAGAGAGAGAGAGAGAGATAGAGGAAGACACGCGGCTGAGAGAGAGCTGAGGAAGAGTGAGAGGGAGAGAGAGTGGGGAAGGTAAAGCAAAGGGAGAGAATTTCGCGTCATAATTATATATAAAACAGTACTGGGAGGATAATAATTAAATCATAAGGGTAGAAATTGATATTAATCAATTAAACCAGTGGCTTAGCATATTTAAAAAAATCCGAAGAATAAAAATTGTGTTACATACACAATTTAGAGGAATGACCACTAAAGTGGACACCCTATATGCTAAACATAGACGTCAAATCGCCATTACCACGAAGAATGTGTTCTCAAGAAAAATCTCAGCAAAAAAACAAAATGTAAAAATAAGTAAGACAAATGAAAATATACGAAATATAAAACGATTACCTATGTACCATTTGATTTCGTATATTTTCATTTTTCTTGCTTATTTTTACATTTTGGTTTGTTGCTGAGATTTTTCTCGAGAACACATTCTTCGTGGTAATGGCGATTTTATGTCAATGTTTAGCATATAGGGTGTCCACTTTAGAGGTCATTCCTCTAAATTTTGTACATGTGTGTGTGTGTGTGTGTGTGTGTGTGTGTGTGTGTATGCATGTTTGAAATGCTGATTTTAAAGATAATTATAAGACAGGTCAGTGGTTCGTACTATTACTTGAAATTACAGTATTTCGTGGTTAGGATTCCTTCTTCGGGAAACTTACGGAGAAAAGGTATTGACAGCTGATTTCTCTTCTCTGTATGTATAAAATGGGGCCCTTATAAGAACACGATGAAATTACTTTCAATCAAGGAAAAACCCAAATTCAAAAAAGCCTGAATGGTACATTGTGTCAGCACAATCCTCTGTTTCCATATTTATCACTACTCACTTCGCCACCGGCACCACTACCATCAACACCGACAGCCTCTCCCCCATAACCACCATACACACTAACACTACATGACTTTCATAGATTACCATCATCAACACCCACAAGTCCCACCATCACTATCTTTGTCCCTATATATACAACATCATCAACATCAACGTCACTGCACTTATAAAAGCCCCTTTCCTCAAATATCCGGCTACTGGTATGGCTTTCTTCCATCTCTCTGTAAGTCTGTTTATCTGTCTTTCTACTCAGGTTCTCTGCGTAACTAGCCTAATCAAATACTACAAGCAAACTCTGAGAAGCCCAAGGGCGAAACAGAATGTATTTTGTTGGACTCACAGTTATAGATTAAACGTGTGTGTGTATGTATGTGCGTGTGTAGGCATACATACATGTACACGTATGTACGCATATATATAAATATATGCATTACATATATACATACCTACACATCTATCTATCTATCTATCTTTCTATCTATCTATCTATCTATCATCTATTTATCTATCTATCTATCTATCTATCTATCTATCTATCTATCTATCTATCTATCTATCTATCTATCTATCTATCTATCTGCCTGTCTGCCTGCCTGCCTACATGGCTATCTATCTATCTATCTATCTATCTATCTATCTATCTATCTATCTATCTATCTATCTATCTATCTACCCGTCTGTCTGTCTGTCTGTCTGTCTGTCTGTCTATCTATCTATCTATCTATACATACATACATACATACATACATACATACAAAACTTTCCAGAAGCTTATCATTTAAATATATTAGCATGTCTAAGTATGCAATTATATGCATGAGAATACATACATACATAAAGCAAAACATACAAATCTGCACATATACATACATACACACATACATACATACATACATACATACATACATACATACATACATACATACATACACACATACATACATACATACATACATACATACATACATACATACATACATACATACACACATACATACATACACACATACATACACACATACATACATACATACATACATACATACATACACACATACATACATACATACATACATACATACATACATACATACATACATACATACATACATACATACATACATACATACATGCATACATACTACATACATACATACATACATACATACATACATACATACACACATACATACATACATACATACATACATACATACATACATACATACATACATACATACATACATACATACATACATACAAAAATAGCCTGTTGTTGATGTTGAAATTCCAATGACGGAGCCTGGAATTTACGTGAAAAACCGGCTCTTTCTCTACTGGCAAGAAATCTGGAAATAAAACCGAACAATGACATACATTCATACATACATTAATACAAACAATTATCAAATATATGCTGTCAATGAGGTTGAATGAAATTCATATTAGCAATGGTTAACACCTATCATCTTATGCACAATGACGTGGTTCTTTATGCGTCGCTCGATGTGCTAAAACCAGCACCAAAATCCACTCAAATCTTAAGAGTTGAAGAAGAACGATGTATTATTGAACAACAAAGTCATTTTTTCAATAAATCGTTAAGTATATAAATAAATAAAAATTTGCCACGGCTGGACTGCATTTGTTGATCGCTTACTTCGACCTAAGCAAGCTTAAAGCAGATTTTCCCGAACTTAATAAAGAAACCTGAGATGTTAAAAGAAACTATTTGAAACGTAACATTGTTAAATTGGGATATAAATAAACGCGTTGACGTAAAAGCCGAGAACAATTTCATTCACATATAAGCTTTGCAGTGAGTCAACGAATGACGAAATATTACCGAATAAGGTCAAACGTATTTACAATAGAATAAATTATCTGTACAATTTTCAGATTATTTCCCTTCCGCTTTTCCTTTGTGTGTGCAAGTCTGTCTGTCTGTCTGTCTACCTGTCTACCTGTCTGCCTGTCTGTTTGTCTGTTTCTCCCAACCTTTCACTCTTTTTCACTTATTATTTTTATCCGTTAAGGCGGCGAGCTGACAGAATTGTTAGCAACGCCGGGCGAAATGCTTAGTGGTATTTCGTCCGTTTTTACGTTCTGAGTTCAAATTCCGCCGTGGTCGACTTTGCCTTTCATCCTTTCGGGGTCGATAAAATAAGTACCAGTTACACACTGGGGTCGATATAAACAACTTAATCCGTTTGTCTGTCCTTGTTTGTCTCTTCTGTGTTTAGCCCCTTGTGGGTAGTAAAGAAATAAGTATTTCGTCTGCCGTTACGTTCTGAGTTCAAATTCCACCGACGTCGACTTTGCCTTTCATCCTTTCGGGGTCGATAAAATAAGTACCAGTTACGCACTGGGGTCGTTATAATCAACTTAATCCGTTTGTCTGTCCTTGTTTGTCCTCTCTGTGTTTAGCCCCTTGTGGGTAGTAAAGAAATAGGTATTTCGTCCGTTTTTACGTTCTGAGTTCAAATTCCGCCGAGGTCGACTTTTCTTTCATCCTTTCAGGGCGATGGGCGGGGGTCGATAAATTAAGTACCAGTTGCGTACTGGGGCAGATCTAATCGACTGGGCCCTCCCCCAAAATTTCGGTTCTTGTGCCTAGAGTAGAAAAGAATCGATAGCACGCCGGACGAAATGCGTAGCCGTATTTCGTCTGCTGTTACGTTCTGAGTTCAAATTCCGCTGAGGTCGACTTTGCCTTTCATTCGTTCGGTGTCGATAGATTAAGTACCAGTTACGCACTGGGGTCGATATAATCGACTTAATCCGTTTGCCTGTCCTTGTTTGTCCTCTCTGTGTTTAGCCCCTGGTGGGTAGTAAAGAAATAGGTATGTCATCTGTCTTCATATACTGTGTTCAAATTCCGCCGCCAAGGTCCACTTTGCCTTTCATCCTTTCGAGGTCGATAAAATAAGTACCAACTGAATACTGGGGTCAATATAATCAATTTGGCCCTCCCCTGAAATTGCTGGCCTTATGTCAAAAATTGGTATCATTATTATTGTAGAACAAGAAGGCGACGAGCTGGGGGAATCGTTAACACGCCGGACAAAATGCTTTCGATCTTGTAACTCACTTTCAACAAAACAGAAAATCTCAGCATTGAAAATCTTAGTTTATCGAGTTTTTCAACTCACTATATTACAAATATAAGGCCCTACTGTTTGAAGTACTTTCCCTCAGCCTAATTGTAACTATTCCTAACCAGCAGCATTATAGTCTTGTATTTATATGTTTTATATTTTGGAGGATTGGCAGAATGCGGAAACTGATATACAATGCAAGGCGGTAGTTTGTCAGAATTTGTTAGAGAGTCGGAAAAAGTACCCTGTGGCATTTATTTCAGCCTTTTACATTTCTGAGTTCAAATCCCAGCCATAAATTATATCATTTATCCCGTCAAAGTCGATAAAATAATGTACCAGTCAAGCGCTGAGAGAAAATACTGTAATTGATTAAACCCTCCCCCTCAAAATGTGCTAGCACTCTGCCTAAATTAGAAACACTCATATTTTAAATATCCTGAGAGATAGTTTTGCCTTCTAATTACATGGCGTAATTGAAGATTCCTTCGAGTATATTACATATGGGAAACCACACCACATACAGATTTAGTATGCTGAATGTTTCCTTGTATCAATTATTAATGAGACATAGGAAGAGCAGTAACTTATCAGGTTCCTATCAATAACACCCCAGTACCGGATCTTGCAATAGGATAGTAGTTTGTGTATTTAATCTTTCAGCAGAATGAATTAACTTTAATAAAGAGCAAGAACATGTTTACTTATTCTGTTTAAAATTCTGTTGGTATCAAGACGGACATCAAGGAACTAGAGTATATATGAAAACAAAAGTTTATTTTCTTCGTTTTCTTTATCTTTCTTCTCTTATAACGGTTATTGCCGAATAATGTAGGGCCTGTTGCAACTCAATTACTTAGAGGATCATAGTGGTTCACTGCAGTTGTTCCTCTTAGATTACTATCGCAAACAGCAATAGCATTTTTCAACTAGATGCATGTCGTTGATCGGTTAAAATTACACAAATACTACAACTTCAGCACGAAATAACTTCTAAAATACGAAAGTTTTGTCAAAAATGTTCAAAGTAAACCTTGCTCTGCGTGATAAATTACATCAGTATACAAAGTTTCTAACTGTTTAGTTAAAAAACAAAAATTAATTATAAAATCTATGAGCCAAACTGAATAGTTCCACTTATATACTAATGCTTGTCTTCGTGTCAAGTTATATATAAAAATAGTTAACCGTTTTTATATTAAAATTTACTTTGTTAACTTTTAAAAGTTTTAATAAAGGAAACAGTGAAGTCCTTGGAGCCCCAAAATGCAACCGAAAATGTTGATTATGTCACATTTTTGTGTAAGGCAGTTGCTGCTAAAAATTTCAATACGATAAAACTTCCCATTAAGACATGACATTGACGCTAAAAGAATATTTCAGCGATGGAGCTCTGAATTTTTGTCGGAACACTTTAAATAAATCTTTTCTACTCTAGGCACAAGGCCCGAAAATTTTTGGGGAAGGAGCCAGTCGATTAGATTGACCCCAGTACGCAACTGGTACTTAATTTATCGACCCCGAAAGGATGAAAGGCAAAGTCGACCTCCACAGATTTTGAACTCAGAAAGAAATACCTATTTCTTTACTACCCACAAGGGGCTAAACACAGAGAGGACAAACATGAACAGACAAACGGATTAAGTCGATTATATCGACCCCAGTGCGTAACTGGTACTTATTTAATGGAGCCCGAAAGGATGAAAGGCAAAGTCGATCTCGGTGGAATTTGAACTCAGAACGTAGCGACCGGTGAAATACCTATTTCTTTACTGCCCGCAAGGGGCTAAACACAGAGGGGACAAACAAGGACAGACAAACGGATTAAGTCGATTATATCGACCCCAGTGCGTAACTGGTACTTATTTCATCGACCCCGAAAGGATGAAAGGCAAAGTCGACCTCGGCGGAATTTGAACTCAGAATGTAGCAGCAGACGAAATACCGCAAGGCATTTCGCCCGGCGTGCTAACGTTTCTGCCAGCTCCCCGCCTTTAATGCCTATTTCTTTACTACCCACAAGGGGCTAAACACAGAGAGGACAAACATGACAGACAAACGGATTAAGTAGATTATATTGACCCCAGTGCGTAACTGGTACTTATTTAATGGACCCCGAAAGGATGAAAGGCAAAGTCGATCTCGGCGGAATTTGAACTCAGAACGTAGCGGCAGACGAAATACCTATTTCTTTACTACTCACAAGGGGCTAAACACAGAGAGGACAAACAAGTACAGGCAAACGGATTAAGTCGATTACATCGACCCCAGTGCGTAACTGGTACTTAATTTATCGACCCCGAAAGGATGAAGGACAAAGTCGACCTCGGCGGAATTTGAACTCAGAACGTAACGGCAGACGAAATACCTATTTCTTTACTACTCACAAGGGGCTAAACACAGAGGGGACAAACAAATTCCACCCACCGTTGACCCCCACCACCCAGCTCCTAGCTACATTACTAGGTATTTAGTCACAGTCCATTATGTTTTGAGTTCAAATCCTGTAGAGGTCGACTATACCATTCATTTTTTTAATATCCCTATAAAGCATCCTAGATGTTAATGGAATTATAAAAGAAGAATGTGGTAGTAGTAGTAGTAGTAGTAGTGGTGGTGGTGGTGGTGGTGGTGGTGGTGGTGGTGGTTGTAATAGTAGTAGTAGTAGTAATGACAAAAGGAATGTATGTAGATGAATAATAAACTTCATGCTATGAGACATACATCATAATCGGAATTAAATTGAGGATGTTAAACTAACGATTAATCAGACAAAAGTGCTATAAACAGATTATAATGCTGATCTTCTTTAGGTAAATCTCTTCAAGATTCGATTAAAACATATATCCTCATCTAATCATTTTAGCCATTGGTCCGTGTGTCTCGACGACTCTGGATAAGACACACATTAATCTGTACGTGCGGAAAACCAATCATTATTATTATTATTATTATTATTATGATTATTATTATTATTATTATTGTTATTATTATTATTATTATTATTATTTTTATTTTTATTATTATTATTATTGTTTTTTATATGACTACGCAGTTTACATTGAATTGAAGACGCGATAATAAGCGTTCCGCTAAAATGTAATTTCCCCAACGTTTTTTCCCAAGCTATAAGTGATTACTTCCTAGTATTCACTTGTAATTTTCCTCATAAACATGCATGCATACAAACGTTACATATATTACATACAAAACACTCACAGATGCAAATACACAAACACACACACACACACACACACACAAACACACACACACAAACACACACACACATGTGTGGTAGCTAGAGTGTATGCCTCTCGGGGATGACCTTAAGTTTGTCACCACTCGGCTCCTAAGCCTATACAGGCCAATACAGCAGACCCGAAGGTGCATCCCCATAAAAGCGTCGACTGGGGACTCTCATCCACCTCGCTATACTATTGTCGATATGTGTGTGTGGCGAGCTGGCAGAAACGTTAGCACGCCGGGCGAAATGCTTAGCAGTATTTTCGTCTGCGTTACGTTCTGAGTTCAAATTCCGCCGAGGTCGACTTTGCCTTTCATCCTTTCGGGGTCGATAAATTGAGTACCAGTTACGCACTGGCGGTCGATGTAATCGACTTAATCCGTTTGTCTGTCCTTGTTTGTCCTCTCTGTGTTTAGCCCCTTGTGGGTAGTAAAGAAATAGATGTGGTGTGTGTGTGTGTGTTGTGTGTGTGTGTGTGGTGTGTGTGTGTGTGTTGTGTGTGTGTGTGTACGCATGTATGTATAAACGTATGTATAAAAAATAATAATAATGATAGCCATGATGCAGTACCAGGCAGTGGCTCTCATGGCTTCTGATCTTAACTGATTGGAAGTGTTATCATGTACACGCTTTGTCTTGGTATAAAAGATGGGCTACAGTAAATATTCTGCTCAATACCACAGATTTGCTCGTCAGTTGTTTGACCATAACCAGTTGAGAATGCCCTTTAGTGGCTGACGATATGTGCATCTCTGATCACAAGCAGAAGCAATGGGGAAGCATCATAGCCGTGTGTTGAAAGGAATTCTTGGAGGTTTGGATAATTCACCTCTGGAAACATGGGTGTTTCGTTCAACATCCTTAAACAATCCTTATTCAGAGACCTTTTGAGCGGTTTGGGCTACTCGGTCAGAAGAAAATTCTAAGTGGTCCCCACCTGCAAGGTCATGTGCTGTTTAACTTGATATGAGATCACTATGTCGCGCACATATGGTTGTGATGCATGTGCCTAGTGTACCCTTATCAGACGAGTAGTCATGATGGGTATACTGGGCTTCGTATATTTTACCCCAGTGTCACTTTGATGGCATGCACTGCTCTCTCATTCAATAATAATAATAATAATAATAATAATAATAATAATAATAATAATAAATCGAAAACCTTTGCACGTACTTCAAGCGTGACTGCGTAGTAAGAAATTTACTTCCCAATTACATGGTTCTGAATTCTGTCCCACTGGGTGGCGCTTTGGGTCGACGACACTACATAGATCAATTCAGTACAGTGTGGAATGAAGGAGGCTTGACCTCCATTTCTTGCTGTTTAAGCAAGGACTACACGACGACTCTCTTGTTGAGTTGATGACCTCATATTCGATACAATTGAAGTTCAGGTGCAAAAAAAAAAAAAAAAAAAGAAATAGGTTTTACTATCAAACTCCTTACCTAACTGTAAACTTTTAATTGTGTCACAAAAGTTGTTGATAAATCTATCAACCACTCATCTAGGTATAAGAGGCAACGTGCATGCATTTAGGAGTGAAATATTTTATGCTCCTTATAACAAGAGGAGATAATTTTGTATAAATGTTATATAAATATATAAATCCTTTCTATCCCTATTCCCAATGCATTCTCAAACGGCTTAACCATATCAAATCAAATTTTAAATGGCAATACTATGAGACCTCAGGAGTGTCAAAATGCAATTTTGGGGGATTAAAACAATGCAACAATGGCACCGTTTCCGTATTATGTCTGAAAACTAGAACAATAAAATTGAAACCTTCGACGGAATAACAGTTATAAATAGTTTCAGTTTTGTATTGATTCACTTTTTGATAGTTTCACTATGTATAAATATACATATATGTATATACATACATACATACATACATACATACATACATACATATATATATATATATATATGCGTGTATGTGTGTATGTATGTATGTGTGTGTGTGTATGTATGTGTGTGTGTGTATCTTTGTAGATATGTATATATATATATATATATATAAAGTTAATCCAAACAAGAAAACAAAAAAGACAACAACGCGAGGAGGTGGAACAATTAAAGTATTATTAGGCGCTCAGGAAAAAAGGGAAGAAGGAGGGTATGACGTTTCGAGCGGAGCTCTTCGTCGGAAACATAGGAGAAAGAAAGATCCCGAGATGGGAGGACAGAGAGGAAAAAAATGCAAGTGGTCTTCATGAGGTCAACATACTGGAAAGACGGAAGTAGTAAACAAGAGAATGCGGGTTTTCAAAGACAAGAGAGCGGAAAAAGAAGGAAGGTAAACAAACAGTGTGCGAGATGACCAGGGTGTGTGTGTGAGTGTTGGCGTGTGTGTGTATGTGTGTATATGTTGGGCGAAGGCTGGGGCAACAGCAGTAGCAACGGTGTGCGAGATGACAAGGGTGTGTGTGTGAGTGTGGGCGTGTGTGTATATATATATATAAATATATATATATATATATATATATATATATATATATATATATATGTATGCATGTATGTGTATATCTTTGTGTATATATATATGTGTGCGTGTATATATATATATGTATGTATATATGTATACATGTATGTATATATATATGTGTGTGTATAAATATATATCAACATATATATGTCTATATATGTATATATGTATATAAATCCTCGAGTATAGTCCGTCCTTGAGTATAATGCGCAGGGGATTTTTAGGGGAATGTACCTCTGAAAAACCTAAACCTTGTGTATAATACGCACCTCTGCTCTAACTTGAGTCGTGCGTAATAAAGCCAGCAGCACCTAGTCGAACAAACACTTCCGTGCGTGCGTAATACAATAATGGAAATTGTGTTCAAGGGTAATGGTTGAATGCAATAACTTTTGTGGTATTTGTCTGCTTGCTACAGCCGGCAAAGTTTTATCACGAATAATGTCGGACCGGCTGCAGATATATGTGACTAATGAAATTCTGCCTGAATCACAGAGTAGATTCAGAAATGGTAGGGGTACTGCTGACATGATCTTCTCTGCACAGCAGTTACAGGAAAAGTGTAAGGAACAGCAAATAGAACTTTATCACGTATTCATTGATCTTACTAAGGCTTTTGACTCTGTGAAGCGAACTGCCTTGTGGGAGATCTTGAGGAGACTTGGATGCCCGGTAAACCTTCTCACTATTCTGAAGCAGTTTCATGATGGCATGGAAGTAAGGATCAACATTGGTGGAAAGCTCTCAGAGCCTATCTCTGTATGAATGGGGTGAAACAAGGTGATATAGTAGCACCCACTCTCTTCACCCTCTATTTTACTATAGTTTTTCAATTGGCTTTCAAAGGCTCCTATGAAGGCAAATATATCAGATATCACAACAGGAGAAATCTTTAACATCAGAAGACTGTCAGCCAAGTCAAGGGCGTCCTCTACTCTTATTAGAGATCTCCTCAATGCAGATGATTGAGATATTGTCACTCATACTGAGGAGGACATGCAAAATCTTATGGATGCAATTTCAATGGCTTGTGAGGCACTTGGCTTAACCATAAGATAAATTGTTACAATAAATTTTGGTTACAAAATTGTTGTCATGTTTCAGCCAGCACCAGGAATGCCATACATAGAACCTGGTACCTTTGTGTATGGAAGAAAACTTGATGTGGTTTCTAAGTTTGTTGACTTAAAGAGCACACTAAACACATCAGCGATTACACATTCACATCCACGGGGCAGCTGACCTCGAAAACTATGCTGTCAATGAGAAGTACTTTTGTAACTATAGTTATTTTCCTCGAAATTTTTGGTAAATAATATCTTTAAAATAACTTTTCAGAATCACTTAACTGAAGTCTAACAACTGACTTAAGTATTCAACTAGGATTTTGAATAAAACAATAAGCCACTTGGAGCTGCATAAATGCCTTATATATTAAGTTTTGGCATGCAATTGGCCAGTAGTTTTTTGCCATGTGTATGGTTCTGTATTTGGGTATCAACTTTGTCTCTGCCACAGCTAGCCAGTGTGGTATGCTACCGTTCCCATTGAGAGCTTGTTGGTACAGATTGATAAGATATGGTCCTGAAATACATTTTTAGAAAACAGCCTTTATCTAATAACGTCATTCGGTGAAGAACCGCGATACATAATCGAAAGGTGATATCTTTATGTCTTGTGGTATATATGAGCCTGTATTTTTATATTTCTTGGCTCTGTGGTAAGAAGCTCCCTTCTCCAACCATGTGGTCTTATGTTCAGTCCCACTGTTTGGCACCATGGGTAAAATCAAAGCTTCGTGAATGGATTCGGTTGACGGAAACTGAAAGAAGCCCGTATACATACACACGCACACACGCATACACACACACATAATGTATGTGTGTGTGTGTTTGCGTCTGTATTTGTCCATTCCAGCCCACCGCTGGACAACCGGTGTCGGTGTGTTTACGTCCCTGTAACTTAGCGGTTCGGAAAAGGACTGATAAAATAAGTAACCGGATTTAAAAGATAATAACCACTGGGATCCATTCGTTCGGCTAAAATTCTTCAAGGTGGCACCTCAGTATTGCTGTCGTCTGGTGACTGAAACAAAGGTAAGATACACACACACATACACACACACACACACACACACACACACACGCATACACATATGAGTGTGTAAGAGCGCATGCACGCACTCACATGTGTCAGCCATACACTGTTAATATTTAAGATGTTCGATAACAGAAAGAAAAGACAACAAAAACACCGATTACAAACAAACAAAGAAACCTACATACACTATAACGCTGCCGGAAAGAATGCTTAATGCATTAAGAAGAATATCGTTGTTATGCAGATGAGAAATTAAGCAACATCTTGTAAGATGAGGCCAATGAATAAGAAATCAAGAAGAAGACTTTGTATATCCTAACATACGTTGTTTAATGCTTGCATCTTATTTCAGGAAAGATTCCCCTTATCAAATTATAAGAGAGAGAATAATCTAAGAGTTTGGAGAAAAAGTGTTACTATGGGCAGATCATCCTAATGTGATGGTTCAACTTACCAGACTGGCCTGCCAGCAGTAACACTTTTTTTCCAAACTCTTGGATTGTTTTCTTTCTTATATTTGATAAGGGGAATCTTTTCCGAAATATGATAGCAATATTAAACAACCAATGAAATATATTATCTACATTATCTTTGTTTTTTATCAACTGGCGTAATCATATATATTTTTATCAATTGGCATAATCTTATATATTTAGCTTCTCTCCGATATCATTTAAGGTTTTTTTTTCTTATATCATCTAAAAGAGTTTATTTGTATTAAGTCGATGAATCACTCCCTCGGTAATCAATTTCGTGCCATTCTTTCATTCAAACTTCTAAGCCTGAACGAATGAATTCTGCTAGAATCTATGTAACAAGGAAGTGAATCGTCGATTTTACACACACGCACGCACACATTCACATGTGTGCACACATTCCCATGTGCGCACACATGCACACACTATGCACGCACACACTATGCACGCACACACTATACACGCATACGTGTGTATGTGTGTATTTGTGCGAATGTGATCGAAAATGTAAACTTTGGCGAGAAAATCAAAATCCGGCATTCGTTATCTTATCAACTTCAAATGGCTCCAACGAATGAGGAAGTCTGTCTGTAAACCTACAGCAAATAACCCCAAAAAAGTTGCTTCAAATCACACTCTATCAATCTGAAATTTAAAAAAATAAATAAATGAATAAATAAATAGATAAATAAATGCATAAATAAATAAATGAATGAATGAATGAATGAATAAATAAATAAATAAATAAATAAGTAAATAAATAAATATATAAATAGATAAATAAGACGGGAAGTAAAGGGAGGGGCGCCTTTGATCAGAAGTTAACTCGGTGTCGAAATAAACGGAATAACAGCAGCAGCGGCAACAACAACAACAACAACAACAACAACAACTGCAGCAGTAGCAGTAACACTAACAGCAACAACTTCAGCTGACTTTGAATGCCATTTATTTTTCATCTTTACTTGTTTCCATCATCGAACTGTGGCCATACTGGGGCATCACATTGAAAGGTTTCGTTTATATCGACAGATACGTTTATATCGATTGGGACAGTCATATCAATGAGGAGGCATGTTTTTTGTCTGAAGTCTTTTACTATGATGTCTGGCCTATTCGCGTCTATCTTTCTGTCAGTTTGAATGGTGAAGTTCCAGAGGAGTGAGATGTGGTCATTTTCAAGCGCTGGAGGTGGTTTGTGTTCCCACCAGTTTTTATCATGGGGAAAGTCCAGGCTTCTGCAAATTACCCAGTGAATATATTGTGCAGCTCTATCATGCCTGTTGAGATACTCTGTAGGCATAAGAAGACTGCACTTGGAGACAATATGATCAATGGTTTCATTTTGTTGTTGACATACACATGTTCGGCTACTGCCGTTCTTTAATATGTTGGCCTGGTAGTTCCTTGTAGGTAGGCATTGATCTTGAGCTGCTATGATAAACCCTTCTGCTTCAGATTTTAAGCCAGAGGCCATTAGCCATTGATGGGTCAGGGCTTTGTCAACATCTGCATTATTCACTCTCTTTGGGTATTTGCCATTGAGAGGTTTTTCGTGGCATTTATCATTCAGAATATCTAAGGCAGCTGTTTTAGCACGGGTTTTCATGCGCTTAGCTTTTTCTGTGCTTGATTCTTGTATGTCTAATTCCGGAATTTGTTGTATTCGGAATTCATTTAGATATTCCTTTGCCTGTTTTGTTACTGAGTATGATGCTTTCTTGTTTTCATGTTTTGAGACAAATTTTAACATCCAGTCCTCAGAGTTTCTCAGGTAGGTGTCTAGGCCAATTGTAGCAACCTTCATTGTTGTTGCAAGTTGTAAAAGCCCACGGCCTCCCTCTTTTCTTGGTAGATAAAGTCAATCTATATCTGCCTTAGGGTGGTGCATTCTATGCATTGTCAACAGTTTTCGTATTTTTCAGTCAAGATTACATATTTCAGTAATTGACCAGTTAACGATATTGAAACTGTAAGTCACGAAACTGAGCAAATATAAAGAAACTGAGCAAATATAAAGATCTTGAAATAGAAATCAGCAAAATGTGGAACCTGAAGACTAAAACAATACCTTTTGTCATAGGTGCCCTGGGAATGATAGAAAAAGGGGCTGATTGCTACCTAACTCAGATACCAGGAAACCCCAAAATGGCAGAAATTCAAAAGATAGTGCTCATGGGAACTGCTCATATCCTACGCAAAATACTTTCTATGTAATCTCAAGTTTTGAAACAAACATAATTTTCGTATGGTTTTTTAAAGCATTCACTAGTACAACACTAAGTACAAAACCAAATATATGGCACCCTAGGCATAACACCAACATGAACTTCCAACTTGTTGTCTCTTGAGGTCTCTCGGTGAGACTTGGAGCCAGCTTGTGCAAATGTAAAGCAAAAGTCAAACATAGAATAATAATAATAATAATAATAATAATAATAATAATAATAATAATATAATAATAATAATAATAATATATATATATAAATATATATATTGATAAAGAGGGTAAGACAACAAAAGAAAGAAAGGGACCTCGATATTATGTAAATAGAGGAATTTATCTGTAATTGTAATATGTGACAATTATTCGGTAGCCATGATAAAACTCCGAGTTTCGGGGATGCCGAGGTGGAAATCCACGCCGCCATCTCTTCGGTTATCCGGAAATATATATATATATATATATATATATATATATATATATATATATATATATATATATATGCATATATACATACATACTTACATATATATGTATATACATATGCATGTATGGGTACAGGACGTAAAAAAAACGTGAACAACATGGAAAACGAACTTTTTTTCGAACAACGAAAGAAACAAATAGAAAAGCGAGACAGATAACATAAAGAACAATCCCTTCATCAGTTGTCCACTTTTTTGTTCGAAATGCGGAGTAGATAAAACAGTGGACAACTGATGACGGGATTGTTCTTTATGTTGCCTGTCTCGCTTTTCTATTTGTTTCTTTCGTTGCTCAAAGAAAAGTTCGTTTTCCATGTTTTTGCATTTCCTGTTCTCCTTTTTCATGTTGTTCACGTTTTCTTGACGTCCTGTGCTCATATATGCATATGTGCATACATATATACGAAAGTATGTACATGTATGTATGTATATATGCATATATATATATATATATATATATATATATATATATATATATATATACATATATAAATTTATAATAGTATAAAGTACAATTATAATTAAGGGCGTCCTGTGCCATGCTTATATGCTGGAAAGAGACGCTAAATCATCGAACCACTTCAAATTATCACATTTATAACACACGTGCTGAAATCGAGGGAGTAAGCTGACAGAAATTCATAAAATAATAGTTACCCTTGGATTGGTCAATTTCTGGATTAGTCCAATGACTTTTCCTCATCTGCAAATCATACAAAGGGAAATAAATGAGACATTTATACATACCCACAGGGAAGCAACCGTATGGCCGGGATCACAAACAAATACCACAAACACATCAACATCGAATTTCGTAGTCCACCTCAGCACATGTGTATTCGGCCAGTGTAGTCCAGAAGTGACTACACTGCCCCGAAGTAAATGGAAACTATTCAATTATAAAATTATAATAATAAAGGATAAAAATCATTAAAAATTTGATCAGTGGCCAGCATATACAACAGACCTATTAAGCTGAATTCGTATATAGAGATTTATTATAGTGATGATTTGAAGTGGTTCGACAATTTAACGTCTCTTTCCTGCATATAGGCATGGCACCCTAAACCCTTAATCATAATTGTATTTTATAATCTCAGCTTACTTTATATGCTGGCCACTGATAAAAGTTTTAACGATTTTATCCTTTATTATTATAATTTTATCATATATATCTATTATATAAAATCCGTTCTGTCTGTTTGTGTGTGTGTCTTCTAAGGTCTCGGGCATCCTCCATCCGATTGCGCTCAAATTTGATATGTAGATATCGACGGTATCAAGGCGTGCATAAGCCTTGAAAAAATTGCAAAAATCGATTCCAGGTGAGAATGCGATCGATAAAGCCGTGGGAACGTGCATTTGTACGCGCAAGTACATCAGCTGTTGCGAGCGATACTAGCGTACGCGAGAAAGATGCACGTGTAGTTTGCGCAAAAAAAAAAAGCCGGCTTAAATGTTTGACAACTCAGCACCGTTCATTGGACGGGGGCATTTTGCTCGTATATATATATATATATATATAATATATATATATATATATATCAACACACACACACGCATATATTATATATATATATATATATATATATATATATATATATTATATATATATATATATATATATACACACACACACATATATACACGGCGGGCTTCTACACAATTTCCGTCTACCAGTTTCACTCACAAGGCATTAGTCAAATAGTACCTCGCAGTGGGACTGAACTCGAAACCTTATGGTTGCAAAACGACCTTCTTAACTGCACAACCACGCCTGTGTAGAATGACGACAGCTATTTTATTTCGCGGACAGTATTATATTATTTGTTGTAATAGCGACTTGAAAATGTTGTATTTGTGTATTTTATGTAACAGCATGAGTCATAGATTATATAATTTTCATATTTACATTAAAATTTCTTTATTACATGGGTTATGTGAAGTAATCCCACATTCTGTGGTCTTAGAAGTTCGTGGTTTCATACTGATGAGATTTTTAATTCTGGTGTGTTTTTCTTATAATATATTCTTAGGGTTAGTGTATGGTTAGGTGTTGTTAATGGGTTGTGTTTTACGAGTTTTATTAATGGCATTTTCAGGCATTTTTTAGCATTTTGTTCATGTAGTATAGGAAATGTACAGTTTGTGTTTTACAGGGTATTTTTATCGTTGTATCCGGTTTGGAAAATTTATAATTGTATTATTCCACAGCTTGATCTAGTTGCATGTTTGAGTAGCCATTAGCAAGTGCTTGTTTAACTTTTAAGAATTTCTTGTTAAACGTTTCTTTAGTTGATTGAAATTTAACGCTTCATCTCAGAAAAAAATTAACTAAAGATTTTCATATTTCTGGATAGGAAGGTGCTGAGTTGGCAGAATCGCTAGCACACCGGATAAGATGCTTAGAAGTATTTCGCCCGTCGTTGCATCCCGAGTTGAAATTGCGCCGAAGTTGACTTTACTTTTAATCGTGTAAGAATCAATAAGTGCCAGTGCTCAACATCGACTTACCGCTCTCCTGGAATTGCTGGCATTGTGCTAAAATTTGAAATCAATATTTCCAGATAAGCTCACTGTCCACGTGTAAGCATTTCATATCTACATATATGGCTTTACTCTTTTTACGAGTTTCAGCCATTAGACTCCAGCCTTGCTGGGGCACCTCCTTGAAGAATTTTTCGTCGAATGTATCAATCCTAGTACTTATTTTTTAAAAGCCTGGTACTTATTCTATAGTTCTCTTTTGCTGAACCGCTAAGTTGTGTGTGTGTGTGTGTGTGTCTGTGTATCAAAATAAGCAACAAGGATATCCAGAGGTAATGCAGTACGATCGTTTCATGCAACTCCATTTGATTAAACAATGCAATCATTACCTCAATTTAAAATGTAGAGCAATCTTCAGCTGCATAAAGACACAGAATTTAATTAAATTAGAACAGATGGACACATTAGTATAATTATACCTAAAATCTCCAAGAATTTAAGGAGATAGATAAAGAACATGTTGTCTCATAGAAGTTATATATACGATAGGCTTATTTCAGTTTCCGTCTATCAAACCTACTTTGGTTGGCTCAAGGCTATAATACAAGACACTTGCCCAAGGTGTCACGCAGTGGGACTGAACCCGGAACTATGTGGCTGGAAAGTAAGTTTCTTACCACACAGCCATGTCTGCACCTGTTGGAATTTTTGTATAAACTGAGACTCCGTTCAAGTTGTTTCTTATATTACTCGTTTATATCTAACAATAGAGTGGTATTATGCTCCGAATTTATGATTGGTCTATGTTGAACCATAAATTTATCCGGCGACAGCGATTTTATCAATTACATTACACTGATTCACTACTGCCTATCGCAAAAGAAGATTACATTTCACTGTTGTCATTTATTCGGAAAATAGGGGATATGGATGACGATGAGGGCAAAGAATATGAAAAATTCTATAATAGAATATTGATTGTTCCTTCTCGAGCCACGCCTGGCTCATAAGGGCCGGTTTCCTGGTTTCCTTGGCGTATAGGTTCCCCACATGGACGGGGCGCCGGTCCGTCGCAGGTGAGCTGCAAGATGCAGGAGGAAAGAGTGAGAGAAAGTTGTGGCGAAAGAGTCAGCAGAAATTCACCATTACCTTCTGCCGGAACTGCGTGGAGCTTAGATGTTTCGCTTACAAAAACACACATATCGCCCGGTCTGAGATTCGAACCCGCGATCCCTCGATCACGAGTCCGCTGCTCTAACCACTAGGCCATGTGCCTCCACTTTAATAGAATATACTATACTCAAATTACAGTTGTATTATCAGTACAACATATTGGGTACAACAAAAAAAAAAACGAAACAAAAAATGTTTTTCCTACAGACACACACACACACACACACACGCACACAAACACATATGTATGTATATGCAAATATATTTCTATACGGATATTTATAAAGATATGTGTGTGTGTATGTGGTGGAAAGAGAGGGAGAGAGAGAGAGTGGGGGTTAAACCAGGAGACAGGAAAATTCCCCGTTACTCGTATTTCATTCGCTAATAAGAATTACAAAATTGTACAGGTAGCAAAAACAGGTAAGATATATCCTTATTAGAAATTCTTCTGACATAGAATCTCCTGTTTTAAAATGTAATTACTCTGCCGAAAATATTTCCCACTATTTTTCAACTCTTTTGCATCCCTCATACAAATATGACATCTGCAACCAACTTTGGAGTATTGGAATAAGCAGAATGTGCTTTAAGAGCACATAACTTGGAAAATAACCCTATCTACATAACAGACATATATATATATATATATATATATATATATATATATATATATATATATATATATATATATATATAGATATATATATATATATATAATATATATATATATATATATATATATATATATATATATATCTATATATATATATATGTATGTATATGTATATGTATATATAAGCGTATACACGCACATATACACATACATATGCATGTACATTCAAGTATACATACAGATATGTATGAAAATGCGTGTATATAAAGAGTGTGAGTGTGTGTACGCGCGCGTAGCGTGCATAGTGCATATGTGTGTATTATGTACTTATGTGTGTGTGTGTGTATATATATATATATATTATATATATATATATATATATACATATAAATATATATGTATGTATATATATATGTATATAATATATATATATATTATCTATGTATGTAGTTGTAAGAGAGAGGGAGAGAAAGGGAAAGGGGGAGAGAGATGAGAGAGAGAGAGAGAGAGGCGGTCGTTGTTATTGAGTAGAATTGAATAGAATAGCAGTTCTCGTCATGTCTAACGTGTTACATACATTAACATTTGACTTAAAAGAGCTCTGAAGCTAAATAGGGAATATAAAAGGACAAAAGAGATTACGCAGACTGCATAGATAAGAGATAAAAGAAGTAACATGCAACTACAGAGTCTATTGTTGAGGGTAAACAACTGGCCTCATCAATTATCCGGTTGCTTGTTAGAAAGGGCTTGGAAACGGGTGCAACTATAGAGTAAATTGACCTTTCCTTTTGGTCGTTAACTGAAATTCTCACTCCTTCTTCACACACGAAACTTCTGTGTCATAAGCTGTTGTTGTTGTTGTTGATTCTCAGCTCCCGCCCCCCTGCCAACCTTTATTTAATAAGCTTATGATGTAAAGCATCCCAGCTATATCTATCTGTCTCATCTATTTAGGGCTGTTTCTGAAAACGTTATTCAATTTGTCATTCCTCCTATTAAGGCAATGGAGTCTTATTAGAGGGTGATTTGTATCTGTTGTTTCTAGCAAGTCCTGTAATCATAGAGAAGTTTCCAGAAATGAAGTTTCGAGGGAGACCTTCCAAGGCCGGCATAGAGAAGAATTTCGTGCCAACACAGGTTGAATTCGTGGGAGTGTTATTTATAGAATGGGCGTAAAGTTTTACGAAAGGCACCAGTACGTTGCCAATAAAACATCTGGTTGTTAGATATGCACACGAAGGGCGGCGAGCTGGCAGAAACGTTAGCACGCCGGGCGAAATGCGTAGCCGTATTTCGTCTGCCGTTACGTTCTGAGTTCAAATTCCGCCGAGGTCGACTTTGCCTTTCATCCTTTCGGAGTCGATAAATTAAGTACCAGTTACGCACTGGGGTCGATGTAATCGACTTAATCCGTTTGTCTGTCCTTGTTTGCCCCCTCTATGTTTAGCCCCTTGTGGGTAGTAAAGAAATAGATATGCACACGATGATGATCAACTGATGCAAATTAGAGCGTACATTTACATAAAAATGTTTTTTAGTGTTTTCCCAAGAGCATAATTACTATTGCAATTAACATAGATTTTATATGACTCTTGGCACACTATGTATAATTTTAAGGAAATGAATTACTGAGCTGTTAACCTGGTGTTAAAACAATAATTAAACTAGTATTAATGCAGGTTGCATTAAAAGGTTAACTAGAAATTATTCTATTTCAGTTATTTGGGTGAATACGGGAGACAGTAGTGAATATATTTCAATCTTTCCATGACCTTAACAAATGCAACGACCTGGCTGTAATTTTTGACTCGTTGGACAAAAATGCATAGCAGCATTCCTCCCGACTCGTTACTTTGTGAGTTCAAATTCCTCCGATGTCAATTTTGCCTCGCATTCTTTAGGAGTCAATGAGATAAATACGGGTTATAGTACAAAACACTTGCCCAAAATAAGTTCGGGAGTGGGTCGATGTAATCGACTTGTCTCCTCCCGCTAAAATAGGTGGCCTTGTTCCAAAATTAGAAGGAATTATGACGTCATCAACTAAGAAGAAGTCCAAAATTGTTTACAGGTTGGCGTAGAATTTATAATAATTTAGAGTACTTGAAGAAAAAAAAATCTTTATATTGGAATATATTTTGATTTGTACAGTTCTATATTTAAGAGATGAGGAATTATGTACATTATTTATATTCGACGGATATTTGTCCTCATCTTGTTTGTCGTTAACTCAATGTTTCGGCTGATATACCCTCCAGCCTTCGTCAGGTGTCTGGGGAAATTTCTGAACCTGGGTTCTCATTCCTAAAGTATTTTTCGATGTTATTATTATCATTATTATTCAGGTCACTACTTGGAATCGAACTCGGAATCTTGGGGTTAGTAGCCCGCGCTCTTAACCCTTATGCCATATGCCCGTGAACAATTATGAAGTGAATTTTAGGGCTTATAAACCTAATATTCTCCTACCCTTCCTTAATACTGGTTCCCATATGCTGTTCATATCTGTATTCGGTCTGCTTAGGAGGTTGTTGTGTCCTAGCATTTGTGCTGCTTCTTTTAGTTTTCGTATTTTCCAGTGGTGTTCTCTGTTTATTATTTTAACTTCATTCCACATGGTGGAGGTGGTCTCCATTTTTCCATACATGATCAGCTATATTCTATCGGTCTCTTTTGCTGAACCGCTAAGTTTCGGGGACGTTAACACACTGGCATCTATTGTCAAGCGATTGTGGTGGGGGGGGGGGACAAACACAGACACACATACACAGACACACAAACACAGACATACACTCACACACACACACACACACACGCGCGCGCGCATAATTGTTAAAGAGGACACACAAACATTAAGGCAAGGCAAACATCTCAAGACGTATAAAATATTATTATTGGAAAAAATTCAAAGTCTTACAGCTGTTTCTGGGATATCTCCAAGTATTGAATATTCCGTCATCAGAGACGAATAGGGAAAAATAAGGAAAATGAGAATGGTATATATATATATATATATATATATATATAAATTTAATCCAAACAAGAAAACACAGAAAAAAACACAGCAACGCGAGGACGTGGAACAATTAAAGTATTATTTGACGCCCAGGAAAGAAGGGAAGGAGGGTTTAACGTTTCGAGCGGAGCTCTTCGTCGGAAACAAGGAGAAGGAAAGATCCCAAGAAGGGAAGACAGAGGAAAAAAATATTTTTGCTGGTGGTGCTCAAGAGATCACATGTTGAAAGCATATATATATATATATATATATATATACACACACACGATGGGCTTCTTTCAGTTTCCGTTTATCAAATCTACTCACAAGGCTTTGGTCTGCCCTAAGCTATAATAGAAGACACTTGCCCAAGATGCCACTCAGTGGAACTGAACCCAGGACTATGTAGTTTGTAAGTAAGCTACTTACTGCTCTGCCACTGCTGTTTAAAGTAATTACAATTTTTGGCTAAAAAAACTGAAATGCGTTTGAATTTTCGGAAAATGATAAAAGTTACAGTGGAAATGTCTATTTCGTAACTCTACTTTTTCACTTTTCATGAGAGATTTTATAAATAATTGTAGTTATATTTTTTTAATTAATTAATGTTTTTAATTAATTTGGTACTGTAATTTTGTTGTTGTTGTTTTTGAATATAGTGTGATCAGATTGTAGTTAACTTCATTGAAATTTTCCGACATGAAATAATTTTCCTTCTCAAGAATAATTAACTCCATCCGCCTCAAAAATAATTGTTAACATTTATACTGTATGGAATCATCAAGAAGCTAATTGTGTGGCGGAGGAAACTAGTTTCGGTAAATGACTAATATTGTTTTAATTACTCTACAAATTATAATTAGCTGTTCTATTTTTGTGTCACCTAGTGTGCTAGTACGTAAACCTCTTATTAGAACAATGACATTAATATTAGATATGAACTATATATCAGGAGTAGCTGTGTGGTAAGTAGCTTGCTTACCAACCTCATGGTTCACCCCGGTTCAGTCCCACTGCGTGGCACCTTGGGCAAGTGTCTTCTGCTATAGCCTTCGGGCGACCAAAGCCTTGAGAGTGGATTTGGTAGACGGAAAATTGAAAGAAGCTCGTCGTATATATATTTATATATATATATATATATATGTGTGTGTGTGTGTGTGTGTCTGTGTGTGTGACCCCCACCATCGCTTGACAACCGACGCTGGTGTATTTACGTCCCCGTAACTTAGCGGTTCGGCAAAAAGAGACCGATAGAATAAGTACTAGGCTTACAAAGAATAAGTCCTGGGGTCGATTTGCTCGAGTAAAGGTGGTGCTCCAGCATGGCCACAATCAAAATGACTGAAAAGAATAAAGGCATATATATTCTTTATCTTTTTGCTTCACAACGCATTTATTTCTAGTCTATATTTTAATGCCCTTTAAATCAAATATGTTATCACTAATTTAGGTTTGTTATCAAGACAAAGCAGGTGTGAATAAAGAGCCCTATCCTATATCAGAACGATGTCCGTGTTAAATATATAGCTACTCAGCCTTTCCTTATGGTCGAAAGACCTTTTATTTTTCACCTACTTTATCCATGAGACTGTGGTCATGCTGAGCACCACCTTGAAGGGCTTAGTCGAACGAAATCGACCCCAGTACGTATTTTTGTTATGTAACTTACGAAGACGTAAACAAACCAACACTGGTTGTCAAGCGGTGGTGGGGGACAATCACCAAGATACACACGCATAGACATATCTGTCTGTCTGTCTGTCTACAAATCCATTTACAAGGCTTTGGTCAGCCCGGTGCATTAGTAGAAGACCTTTGCCACGCAGTGGGACTGAACCCGAAACTGTACGGTTGGAAAACGAGCTTCTTGTGACACAGCCATGCTTATACATGTATAAATATTGAGAAAGTTCACGTGATATGGTTTAAACTAGAAACTGAAATCAGGTTGTGGTTTTGTCTCATGAAGCACATACCTTTTCTTTCTTACATTTATTCATTTAAATGGTGGTGTGATGACAAAAGCAATTGAGATACGGATTAAATGTGTAGCAGTATTTAGCTTGATCCCTTTACAGAATGAGTTCAAGTCCCGCTAACTTCAGCTTTGCATTTTATCTTTCCAGGCTGACCCGTGTATGCCAGGTGGCTGGGACCTCTGCAATGACTCCAAAGCAACGGCAATCTAGACTGGTAATCCTAATTTTCAAAAGAGGTACAAGGGAGAGTGCTCTAATTATACAGGAATTACCTTGTTGGACTCCCTAGTAAAATCTACCCTAGGCGTCTGGAAAAGATACGTAGAAATATTGAGTGAACGCTAACTGAAGAACAGTGTGGCTTTCTTCCTGACCGCATCTCAACCGACCAAATAGTTACTCTACGACACGTCTTCGAGAAATTGTAGAAATAATGTCAAGAGGTGTACGCTTGCTTTTTAGACTTCAGAATGGCATGTAATCGCAGGAGACACTGTGGAGGGTTTTGCAGGAGTGAGATCAATGGTAAACTTTCGGTTACTGTGAAGTTCCTATGAGAATGCCCAAATGTTTGCATTTGGGTAAATGGTGTGAAGTCGAAACCTTTAAATGTGGGCGTCGGACTTAAGCAGAGGTGCATGTTACCATGTCTTCTCGTAATTTTCATGAACTGCGCAGATGTTGTGGAAGTGGCATCTCAATCGGAATGTGTAAGATCGGTCAGCTGATACTTGCAAACGATATGGTGCTGCTTTGTTCGTCAGGGGTGGGGTGGGGAGGAACTCAAGCATGCACTAAATGGGTTCGCTACTGAGTGCTGCAAGGGAGTGGTGAGATTTAGTGTTTCGAAGACCGAGACATTTATCCTCTCAAGAAAGTTTTCCCACTGCATTTTGCACGTCAGCTTTCGGTCTTTAGATCGGTTTAAAAAAAAAAAACAAAAACAAATCTAAACTTGGTATCTTCAATTTAGGTTTCGTGCCTTGCCTCAGTTATGGTAATGAATGTTGGGTAATGCCTAAAAGTGTACGAACGCGAATACTAGCAGTCGAACTGGGACTCTCCCGAAGGATTTCTGATGTAACGTTACTCGACAGAGTGCTTAACTCGGAGATCAGTTAGTCTCTACAGATCGATCGAGTCGCTACTTCTCCGCATTACTGCATTAAGTGGTTACAGTTTTGATATTACGGATATGTGGTTAGAAAGCCGTAGGAAAGGGGTCATAAGATATATTCTTCAACCCGAGCTATAGGCCGGCGACCTAGAGTAGACCACAAGTAAGATAGTTGGATGATATCCATAGTTTCAGCTGGTCACGCTTGGGAATCCAGCCGAAAAGTGTAATGACGGTTGCTACTGAAAGAACCTTATGGAAGAAGTGTCTGAGGACTGCAGGGAACGATAGGCGGCGAAAATGGATGGCACTGGTGAAAATAAGTACCATTAAGGTAACGTATTCGGTGGCATTTGTGTTTGTTGAAACATGTAGCTACATTATATATATAAAACAAAAAAAGCAAAAACTTTGGATAAAGCATGTAAGAAATATAGCTGGGAAAATCTTTTTAATAATACCACTACTTTAATTTACGAGATAGATAGATAGATAGATAGATAGATAGAGAGAGAGAGAGAGAGAGAGAGAGAGAGAGAGAGGGGGGATATGGGGGGGGGGCAACTTAGCTACTGCAGAAAATATTTTATGAAACAAAGTACCAGTAGGAATAGAAATACCAGTAATTTAAGAAACCAAATAAGAAACAAACAATCATTTTACAGTGAAGATATACAGGAATAGAAAAATAAAACTTAGTCAAGAAAAAAACATTACGCCTTAGCTAAAGCAGAAAGCAAGGCAAGCTAGCAGTCTAGTTGGGCATAAATCAGATCAGATAAGATCAGTGATTTGTAATGAAAATATCATAACGTACCTAGATACAAGAGTAAAACTTTACACAAGGAAACGAAATCAGCGTAGCAATGAGAGAAGGTATGTATTTTAATATTTTGTCTTCATAACTCGCATGCATTTACGGAGCATTTGACGTACACGTGTATAAGCCAAACTTTTTCATGAAGTGGTGTCATCCAATTGCTCTCCCGCCCAATCCATGATTTCATTATTCCACTAGTTCCTTGGTCTCATTAGTCTCTACTTTCGATAGAAAGACATTTTCCCTGTCTTTCTCATTTATTCCCCATAGCTTTGGTTAATACAGGACTGGATAATAAACATTATATCTAATCTTTTTTATAGCCACCTGTAGCTCTTATTCTTGCTTCTTCAGTACTCCTATCATTTTTGCTACACGCTGTACTTCCAAACTTTCGCTGCTAACATATTGACATTCTCTTAAGAATAGCTTATAAGTGTAAATTCTATAACTTGAGCGCTTTTTCTCCTGTCGCTCTCATGGTAAAATTTTCTGCTGTCGTCACGTTATAATAAAACGAGTTATACTAAGATTGTTATACTGCGATAAATATCAACAATATAAAATGCCAGTGGCTCATAAGCATGAATATGAATTTTCGGTGTGCAACAATAAACATTTCTCATGCTATTAAACCCCATAGCAACCCTTGTCAATGTTAATATTTTCAGCTTAATTTTAGCTTTGTTTCAAAAACAAAAAGATGTATCGACGTAAAAACAAGATATACATGTCTGGGATGACATAAGTAGACAGACAATAGCACGCACACGAACTCAGAGACGGCTATAATTAACGTCTCAGAAGGCGGCGAGCTGGCAGAAACGTTAGCACACCGGGCGAAATGCGTAGCCGTATTTCGTCTGCCGTTGCGTTCTGGGTTCAAATTCCGCCGAGGTCGACTTTGCCTTTCATCCTTTCGGGGTCGATAAATTAAGTACCGGTTACGCACTGGGGTTGATGTAATCAACATAACCCGTTTGTCTGTCCTTGTTTGTCCCCTCTGTGTTTAGCCCCTTGTGGGTAGTAAAGAAATATATAATTAACGTCTCAGACTGGAATGCTGAACAGAGATACACGTCTTAGCTTCAATTTTTTGGATAATTCATTAAAAAAGAAATTAAATAAGCGTAAAAGTGATTATTTTAAAATTAGGCACAGGGCCAGCAATTTTGGAGGGCAGGAGTTTAGTTGATACCGTTGAATCCAGAACTTGAGGTGTATTTTATATTACCAATATCTAAAGGATCAAATGTAAAGTTGGGCGTCTTGAGATTTGAATTCAGAATGCAAAGAACCATACGAAATATCTCAAAGCATTTTTCTTCTGATGTTCGGATATTCTGCCCATTCGCTGCCTTAAGGTGCGGAATAATCCTTTGTGCTAAAGGAACAAGACCTGAAATTTTAGGGAAGGGGAATAGTCGATTACATCGACCCCAGTACTCAAGTGGTACTTATTTCATCGACCCCGACGGATAAAAGATGAATTTAAAGTCAGGACGTAAAAACGGACGAAATGCCGCTAAGCATTTCGTCCGGGGTGCTAACGATTCTTATTTCTTTATTGCCCACAAGGGGCTACACACAGAAGGGACAAACAAGGACAGACAAAGGGATTAAGTCGATTACATCGACCCCAGTGCGTAACTGGTACTTAATTTATCGACCCCGAAAGGATGAAAGGCAAAGTCAACCTCGGCGGAATATGAACTCAGAACGTAACGGCAAACGAAATACCTATTTCTTTACTGCCCACAAGGGGCTACACAGAGGGAACAAACGAGGACAGACAAACGGATTAAGTCGATTATATCGACCCCAGTGCGTAACTGGTACTTATTTAATCGACCCCGTAAGGATGAAAGGCAAAGCTGACCTCGGCGGAATTTGAACTCAGAAAGTAGCAGCAGACGAAATACTGCTAAGTATTTCGCCCGGCGTGCTAACGATTCTGCCAGCTTACCACCTTAATACGTGTAATAATGATGATGATAATGATTGAATAAATATTTTGTATCTTGAGAGAGTCATTATGCCAGTAAAAAACTCATGCACTGGTTCGATTCCACTTCTTTACTTTTATTTGTTGACTGGTTAACCATTTAGCCAATTAACTAATCGATTGTTTGATTAATTGCCTGGGGAATCAATTACGCAGTTAAGTTTGTCAAAGTCCTTTTGTCGCCATTCGACACCTTATCAATGACATGCCCTCACGCGGTATATATTTCCCTAACACTTCAGATTTATAGCTTAGTTGCTGTTATTTATTATTGCTTAGTCTGCTGGTCAATCCTGATCTCACACAATTATGATCAAATGCATTCCAACCATTCTAACCGTATTCAGGTACACTTTTAAAGCATAAAAGGGAATACATGTATGTTCCAAATTGTAAGCAAATTAGTAGCTGAAAATTTGCATAATGGTACGTTTTGTTTTTAAATAGAACCTCATTGGCTATGTGGTTTATTCTCATGCTTTGTGTTATCCTGGGCAAGGTTGAATATTGCTAATGGTGTATCAAAATGTGCATGCATGATTATATAGCTTAAGTTCGCTTCGCAAGCACGTATTTTCGGAATTGTTTCCACTCTGTATTATGTTGGGTAATTGTTTTTTTTTTAATTTTTATCAGGACCAGTTACTGCAACAGCCTGAGTTTCAAGGGACTACAGATTTTTAATATTTCCCCAAAGTGTCTGAGGAACTTGCACAAAGTAAATGTAGTGGTTTTTAAATCAAAGCTGGACCTCTTCCTGTCGAGAGTCACAGATGAACCTACCTCACGGCAAGAGGTGCAAATGAGGGTAGCTATATCAAACTCCATGCTTCACCAAGTGCCACATATTAGAGGAGGCGCTTAGTAATAACAGTGTAGCAAAACGGCGGTGCATCAGCATGGCCGCAGCTCTGAGCTGAAACTAGAAATAAAAAAAAGTCTCTGACTGGTCTATGTCATGTATGCAAAATTTAGTGACGGAAACTGTCTGGATGAACTATGTTGTCCTTGGGCAATAGGCCTAATCAGCCTGTCCTGTTTTAACCAATAGCAGGCACTTTAAAGGGGCCTATTCTTTTGTTGCAAACGTTCAGACCAGATTTCTGGTCAGAAAATAACTCGGTATTTTAAATGCACTACTTGCAAGTCACAAATCATAATTTCATCTTCACTTTTGTTCATCTATTCTGGAAGACCCTGCACAAATGTCATGGATGCTGCTCTTTTTACTGTACAGAAGCGTAAGACAATATCATCCAATGTCTCTTTCCTATTTTAAAGATTGTATTCTATGATAATAGAAAATTTGGTTACTGCTTCTAGTAGGTCGTTTTGCCATGTAAAAAGCTCCATCGTTGGCTCGCCCAAGGGCATAATTATTCCAGACAGGAGTTTAAAACACGAAACTTGATAGTATTAAATTATCAAATCCGGTTCCTTATCGGCATTGCCAACTCCACCACGATGACACAATAAATATTCTGATTAGTTTTTATTAAAAAAATAAAATTATCCAATGAAAACTACGAAAGGGCGGTTGTTTGCGATTATAGCTTTGTATGTAATTAGGGAATGAGTCAGTGTCTAGAGGAAATGTCGGTTGTCATTGTAATTATTATCACTAAAGTAAAATATATTGACACCTTTAAACTCACGTGAATAGAGTATTTATTCTCTGTTGTTTGGGACTGGAATGATTAATGTCATGTTGGAGGCGCATGGCTGTGGTTATCGCCGTTGTGGTAGCGTTGGTGGTGGTGGTGGTGATGATGATGGCAGGGATGATGATGATATCAACAGTGGTGGTGGTGGCGATGGTGAGTGGAGGTGGCGGCGATGGTTTTGGTAGTGGTAGCAATGGTAAAGGCACTGGTTGTGATGGTGGTGGTGGTGGCGCCGGTGATGGTGACAGTGGTAGTCGTGGCGGTGGTGGTGGCTGTAATTATACCAGTGATGGCAATAATGGAGTTAGTGCTGCTACTACTACTGCTGCGGTTCTGTTGCTGCTGCTGATGTTGCTGTTGCTGATGTTGGAACTGCTGCTGCTCTTATTGTTGCTTAACTCCAGGTCAGCTATATTGTGTAAAACTATGAAGGGTGGCGAGCAGGCAGAAACGTTAGCACGCCGGGCGAAATGCGTAGCCTTATTTCGTCTGCCGTCACGTTCTGAGTTCAAATTCCGCCGAGGTCTACTTTGCCTTTCATCCTTTCGGGGTCGATAAATTAAGTACTGGTTACGCACTGGGGTCGATGTAATCGACTTAATCCCTTTGTCTGTCCTTGTTTGTCCCCTCTATGCTTAGCCCCTTGTGGGCAGTAAAGAAATATATATTGTGTAAAACTATGAAGGGTGGCGAGCTGGCAGAAACGTTAGCACCCCGGGCGAAATGCGTAGCCGTATTTCGTCTGCCGTTACGTTCTGAGTTCAAATTCCGCCGAGGTCGACTTTGCCTTTCATCCTTTCGGGGTCGATAAATTAAGTACCATTTACGCACTGGGGTCGATGTAATCAACTTAATCCCTTTGTTTGTCCCCTCTATGTTTAGCCCCATGTGGGCAATAAAGAAATATATATTGTGTAAACCTATGATAAAAAAATCTGTGCACTTGCGACTTCATGACTTTTTGTCATCGACCAGATTATTCAAAGTATCCTTCTTTTATTCAAAACAGCAGGCTGATATTTGTAGGGTATTTGGCTGCTATTTTTGCAGATCCAATGTCTACATAAAGGCTTCCCTATTAGATTATTGTTATTGCTGTTGTTA
>NC_042997.1:14274976-14284976 GCF_006345805.1 Octopus sinensis | reverse complement strand
CTTGTTTGTCCCCTCTATGTTTAGCCCCTTGTGGGTAGTAAAGAGATAGGTAGTGGTGGTGGTACCGGTTATGGTGGCAGTGGTTGTGGTAGTCGTAGGAATGATAGCTGTAATTATGACAGTGATTGCAATAATGGAGTTAATGCTGCTGCCGCTTCCGTTCTGTTGTTGTTGCTGCTGTTGCCGCTTTTGCCGCAGCTGCTGCTGCTGCTGTTTTTGCTGCTGCTGTTGTTGTTGTTGTTCAGCTCTAGGTCAGCTCTGTTGTGTGAACCTACGATAAAGAATCTGCGCATTTGTGACCTTCTAACTTTTTTGTCAAGGACTAGATTATTTAATGTGTCCTTCTTTTATTCAGAAGAGCAGCCTGACATTTGAAGGATATTTGGCTGCTATTTTAGGAAATCCTGTGTCTACATAAAAGCTCCCCCACTGGATTATTGTTATTGTGTGTGTGTGTGTGTGTGTGTGTGTGTGTGTGTGTGTGTGTATGTTTGTGTATGTATGTATGTATGTATGTATGTATGTATGTATTCTCTATCTTATCTATCTTATCTATCTGTCTGTCTGTCTATCTATCTATCTATCTATCTATCTATCTATCTATCTATCTATCTATCTATCTATCTATCTATCTATCTATCTATCTATCTATCTATCTATCTATCTATCTATCTGTGTGTGTGTATGTGTGTGCGTGTGTATAAGGGTGCCGTGAATATGCAAAAATGAAAATAACACTGACATCTAATTTTAACAGATATATTTACTAAAATTATATAAAAAAAAATGTTCAATAAAATCGCCACGGCCTCCAGACGACTTCGGAATATCCTGCCACTCTTCTGGATGATCTCCTTGTTTAACCTGTTGAATGCTGCCATAATCTTTGCCTTCAGTTCATCTTTTGGTGTTACAAGGAGTGTTGTTTGTGTTTCGCTTAACTGCCTTCCACACATAATAATCAAGGGGGTTGCAGTCTGGGGCGTTAGGTGGCCAGATTTTAGGGGTAATGTGGTTGCAGAAATTGTCTGACAGCCACTGCTTGTGTGGCATGGCGCAGATTCCTGTTGCCAGACATAAGGTCTTCCAGCAGCCACCTTCTTGACCCAGGGTAGCACTACCTCATCCTGTGTCATCTCTTGTGAAAGGTAGGAGAGTCCAATTTGCTGGACATTGTTGTAGAGCTGAAAAAGAAGTAATTTCTACACCTCTCCTCTGGAAGCCATCTACTCGCAATACCAGAGGGCGCACACTGTAATCTCCAGGGATACAGGCATCCAGCAACAGGACCTCCGTAATGCCATGATGGAGCGTGAAGTCTGGCGTAGCATGGTAAATTCCATTGTCTCGACCACGGTCGAACAATGATGATGATGGCCTCATCCAGGCATTTGATATAGGCCTCCACGTTGAGTCTGAGACCGTGTGGGAAGATGAATGGAGGCATAACGTCGCCATCACTAGTGATCACTCCAAACACCATGATGTTGACTGGATGTTTGATTTTTATCACTCTCAGTACATGTTTTAGTGATACAGCAAGCCAACGGTTGTTCTATGTCTTCACCATCTGATCCTGGCAGATATTTTTCTCGTCTGAGAAAAGCCAAAGCATGTTCGGTTGGAGGGAATACTTGAGTTTGTTCAAAAGCTCCGTAGCGCGGCGCGGTCTTTCCTCTTGTCCTTGATGTCTTGGAGATAAAAATTGGTCCTTTCTCATTTTGTATGAGGAATACCAAATGCCTTCATGCACTACCTGCCTGATAAGAAACTCAGGCAATCCCGTGTCCCTGGCAATGGACCTGATTGACTTGGTGGGATTGCTGTCAATCATGGCCTCGATTTCACCAACGAATTTAGAACTTCTTTTCTTATCAGATCGATAAGAGTGAGTTTTTCGAACTGTCGTACCTTCGAATTCACTATTAGACTCATTCAACTCTTTCCTAATCTTCTGCACTGTCCTCAGATTCCCACCCAAACACTCTGAAATGTTCGTATTAGAGCTTCCGGCGCGAATGCCAAGCAGTACAGCATGTCGTTTCCAAATTTCTGGCAGAGTGAATTGTGTCGTGGTGCTGTTTTTCTCACAGACGGCGCATGCGCGAAAAAAAAAATGGCGACAATTTATCCATCGCACCCTGTATATTACTTGCTTCAGTGATTAGACTGTAGCCATGCTGGGGTACCGTCCTGATTTCTTAGTATGGGTTGAATCCTGAAAGTACTACAATACTAGGCCAATCCGTTGCAACGGCGGAACAAGCCCCTAACTCTTCACCTCGTTCGAAAAACCAGTTTACTATCGATGCAACCCCCGCCAATAAGGACCGTATCATATATTAAGCTGATCTTAGCCAAAGGCCTCCCCCCAACACACATGCTTGTGTGTATGCATGTGAAAATATTAAAATATATAAACTTGATACGAATGTCTGAGGTACCGTGTACTAACTGGAGACTAAGTGAAAAATGGGATCTTCGTCTAAAAAGTCTTTGAGTTTTTTTTTTTTTAATTCAGTTTATGCAGAAATGATGAAAGGAATCAAAATATCTTTAAGCTCCCCTTTCTCCGCCTCATCATCATCATTATTATTACCGCTACCACTATCAGCATCCTCATCATCATCATTGTCTATTGAGCACATTTTTGCCCTTACATTGAGTACTTTTTCTTCTTGCATTGTCCCCCCCTCATAGATTACATTCAACACGGACAATTTATTTTTCTATGTATAGTCTCATATTTGACTGGTTGATAAATTTACATCTTTTCTTGTTCAGTATTTTCTCAGCTGTCAAGAGCAAATTTTTAATGATTACAAGATTACAAGATTACAAGAGTATTTAGTTTTGAATCGAATAATTGTTTTTATCGCCGCGTGATCTGGGTGACATAGTTTTAGCTGTAGAGATAATTTTGTTCTATTTTGATTATTATTTTTAATTGCCCCTCGCTTGAAACGATGGCATGATTCAAATCATAAACTTCATATATATATATATATATATATCCTGTTGGGATTTTTTCTTTTTCTGTTAGAGCCTGCTTTTGTTTTTCTGTAATTTAAATAGTCGCCAGAAATATTTTTACGCATGAAACTATTTAATGCCATTTAAATTAGATTTTTTTTTTCATTTCTTTAACATAATATTCTGCTATTACACTAGAAATGTTTTAGTTTATTTCATGTGTGAAACATAGACAAAATAGGAAAACTTCAGCCTTTAGCTCTCAGATTACTCTGTTAAATATAATACTTATTTATCCATATTGTTTCGAATTAACCATCATGATATTTCTCAGCCAAATATAAATTATTCTATGTTTGTCTGAATTTCTGAAATTATAATTTGTCACTATAATACAGTGATATATTTGGACATGTATCCTCATCTTTATCATTACAGTGGCAACATTTCAGCTGTTGTACCATCCGGCCTTCTTCAGATGCCTGCCGTATTTAGCAACGTTTTCATAATTTCGAACCGAACCTACATTAAAATTCATAGGGGTAAGTATTTTCATCCCGTTGCCCATCCCGAGAATATTCTACAATTATTTTAGTACTTCTGATGCCCCTTGGTCGTTCTACAGATTCACTTTCCTAGGAACTGAACTTACATTCACCAGGTAAACTGTATCACTTAACACTTGACACTAAACGCAATTAGAACAATTAAGTAATGAAAATTAGCTGCATTAAACGTAACCCATTGACACAGAGACAAATATATACAAACACGTGTGTATTGGTGTACATTGTATATTCAACATAGATTGGTTGCCGTATATCCGTGATACAAAAGTAACCCGATTGCTTAAAAATTTCTGCTATAGGCACAAGGCCTGAAATTTTTGGGGAGAGAGTCCAGTCTATTTAATCCTCCCCAGTATGCAACTGGTACTTAATTTATCAACCACGAAAGGATGAAAGGCAAAGTAGACCTCGGCGGAATTTGAACTCAGAACATAGCAGTAGACGAAATACTTATTTCTTTACTACCCACAAGGGGCTAAACACAGAGGGGACAAACAAGGACAGACAAACGGATTAAGTCGATTACATCGACCCCAGTCCGTAACTGGTGCTTATTTAATCGACCCCGAAAGGATGAAAGGCAAAGTCAACCTCGGCGGAATTTGAACTCAGAACGTAACGGCAGACGAAATACCTATTTCTTTATTACCCACAAGGGGCTAAACACAGAGGGGACAAACAAGGACAGACATAAGTATTAAGTCGATTACATCGACCCCAGTGCGTAACTTGTACTTAATTTATCGACCCCGAAAGGATGAAAGGCAAAGTCGACCTCGGCGGAATTTGAACTCAGAACGTAACGGCAGACGAAATACCGCTAAGCATTTCGTCCGGCGTGCTAACGTTTCTGCCAGCTCGCCGCCTTTAGACTGAGCACTCCAGAGACACGTGTATTCTTAATGTAGTTTCCAGGGAGATTGAGCGTGACACAGAGTGTGACAAGGCTGGCCCCTTTGAAATACAGGTACTACTCATTTTTGCCAGCCGAGTGGACTGGAGCAACGTGAAATAGAGTGTCTTGCGCAAGGACACAACGCGTCGCCGGGAATCGAACTCACGACCTTACGATTGTGAGCTGAATAATCTAACCACCAAGCCACGCACCTTCACAAAACACAGATACATACACACACACACACACACACACACACAAGGACACAAATACTTACACACATACACACAGAGACAACTACATCCAAACACGTGTGTATAGGTGCATGTTGTATATTCAACATAGATTGGTTGTCGTATATCCGTGACGCAAAAGTAACCCGATCGCTTAAAAATTTAGTTTAAATAATAAATAAGAGCATTTATAATAGAACAAAGGTAAGCCAAAGTATTGAATTAACAAGGAAATCAATCCGTTTTATGTGGTTGTATGTATATAAGCGCTTGCACACGTTGTTGGGAGCGCTGAGTAGTTAGGCTCCTTGTTTGTTTCTATTTAGAGTTAAATTTAGTTTACCACGTCACTTAAGAGCATATCCCAGAAACTTCCATGTGACATAAAAAATAAGTTAAATTTATTTGGATTTTATTGTCAAACTTGAAGCACTTTGAAGCACTCCGTCGGTTACGACGACGAGGGTTCCGGTTGATCCGAATCAACGGAACAGCCTGCTCGTGAAATTAACGTGTAAGTGGCTGAGCACTCCACAGACACGTGTACCCTTAACGTAGTTCTCGGGGGATATTCAGCGTGACACAGAGAGTGACAAGGCCGGCCCCTTCGAAATACAGGTACAACAGAAACAGGAAGTAAGAGTGAGAGAAAGTTGTGGTGAAAGAGTACAGCAGGGATCACCACCATCCCCTGCCGGAGCCTCGTGGAGCTTTTAGGTGTTTTCGCCCGGTCTGGGAATCGAAACCGCGATCCTACGACCGCGAGTCCGCTGCCCTAACCACTGGGCCATTGCGCCTCCACTAAATTTAGTTTACCACGTCACTTAAAAGCATATCCCAGAAATTTCCATGTGACATAAAAAATAAGTTAAATTTATTTGAATTTTATTGTCAAACTTAGAAAACATTAAATACACACAACACTGCGATGATTACATTAAAGTTTTATACAGTTATATTCAATATGACAATTCGTTTAATTTTCTTACTCACTAATGATATTAGACACGTAACGTAATTTAAAATGGTCTCTAGGCCGGCCCTGGTTGTTTTACGTCCCACGATTTTGTACCAACTTTTAACCTCTCAACTAAACCAGTTTCAAGCACCCCCAGCATCACGCAGAGCCAACCAAAATGAAATGAAGGACAGTATAATAGAATTCTGTAGAAAATTAAGACTCACAGAAGCATTAAATATAAGACTAAAGCTGTCGCAACCTTCGAACAGGGGAGGTCAGCCGCTTCACCTTGCTAGTCAGACATCTGCAGACATGTTTCAGGATTGTTGCCCTTTATCAATGCAGCGTAGTCAGAACCAGCAGGTGTCGCTACTGACCGTCTGTTCGAAGATTTTATTTACCTAGTTACAGTGGAATACATCCACTTGTTTTCAATAATAGAAATATTAAAATTACAAAGTCTCTCTAAAGGAGATTAATAGTTATCGCCATACTAATATGGCAGTTTATAAATATAAGACTAAAGCTTGTTCGAAGGTTGTAATGGACGCAGTTTCGTGTGTCATATAGCTAGCTAGAGGCGATGGCCTCTTGGAGCTTATCAGCGACAGCTTTAGTCTTATATTTAATGCTTCTGTGAGTCTTAATTTTCTACAGAATTCTATTATACTGTCCTTCATTTCATTTTGGTTGGCTCTGCGTGATGCTGGGGGTGCTTGAAACTGGTTTAATTGAGAGGTTAATTATTTTCGGTTTTTCCTGATCACCAGGCTCCAACGTGTGTCCCAGTGTCTCTGGTCTGGAGCTAAAAAATGTTGGTTGCAGTTTGAGAAAATACGAAACCGGTTATTTCTCCAAAATCGATATAACTACACACAAAATTTTATAACATTTTTCTAACATGACGATTTTAATATATTTCCAGTTTGGGGAACAACCAAAAGTCACAGGTAGCAAGGCTTAGATTGTAGGGAAGGTGAGGGAGAGTTTTGATGTCCATCTCTGTCAAGTAGTTGGTTATCAGGATGGAACTCCCTCAAAATCTCTCCAAACGGTTTTTTACTGACAGTCTGGCCAGAGGGAACCTAGTGGATGTTGATAATATCTACACTGCTATCCAAAAAGAAGATCGTCATGAGCTTCCCAGTGGACTTGCTGTGCCTGGCTTCTTGTGTCAGCGAAAAACATATGCTCAGATGACACAACTTAATCCAAAAGCAGTGTTGAGCATTTCATAAGTTTCGATAGCGTTTTCGCTCAGTTTAATACAAAACTATATTGCATAGGTGAAGGCGCGTGGCTTAGTGGTTAGGGTGTCAGCACCATGATCGTAAAATTGACGCGTTGTGTTCTTGAGCAAAACACTTCATTCGACGTTGCTCCAGTCCACTCAGCTGGCAAAAATGAGTAACGCTGCGATGGACTGGCGTCCCGTCCTGTTAGGGCACACATACGCCATAGAAGCCGGGAAACCGAACCCATGAGCCTGGCTAGGTTTTAAAAAGGGCGCATTTATTTGTGGAGGCGCGTGGCTTAGTGGTTAGGGTGTCAGCATCATGATCGTAAGATTGTGGTTTCGATTCCTGGACCGGGCGACGCGTTGTATTCTTGAGCAAAACACTTCATTCCACGTTGCTCCAGTCCACTCAGCTGGCAAAAATGAGTAACGCTGCGATGGACTGGCGTCCCGTCCTGTTAGGGCACACATACGCCATAGAAGCCGGGAAACCGGACCCATGAGCCTGGCTAGGTTTTAAAAAGGGCGCATTTATTTGTGGAGGCGCGTGGCTTAGTGGTTAGGGTGTCAGCATCATGATCGTAAGATTGTGGTTTCGATTCCTGGACCGGGCGACGCGTTGTATTCTTGAGCAAAACACTTCATTCCACGTTGCTCCAGTCCACTCAGCTGGCAAAAATGAGTAACGCTGCGATGGACTGGCGTCCCGTCCTGTTAGGGCACACATACGCCATAGAAGCCGGGAAACCGGACCCATGAGCCTGGCTAGGTTTTAAAAAGGGCGCATTTATTTGTGGAGGCGCGTGGCTTAGTGGTTAGGGTGTCAGCATCATGATCGTAAGATTGTGGTTTCGATTCCTGGACCGGGCGACGCGTGTATTCTTGAGCAAAACACTTCATTCCACGTTGCTCTAGTCCACTCAGCTGGCAAAAATGAGTAACGCTGCGATGGACTGGCGTCCCGTCCTGTTAGGGCACACATACGCCATAGAAGCCGGGAAACCGGACCCATGAGCCTGGCTAGTTTTAAAAAGGGCGCATTTATTTGTGGAGGCGCGTGGCTTAGTGGTTAGGGTGTCAGCATCATGATCGTAAGATTGTGGTTTCGATTCCTGGACCGGGCGACGCGTTGTATTCTTGAGCAAAACACTTCATTCCACGTTGCTCCAGTCCACTCAGCTGGCAAAAATGAGTAACGCTGCGATGGACTGGCGTCCCGTCCTGTTAGGGCACACATACGCCATAGAAGCGGGAAACCGGACCCATGAGCCTGGCTAGGTTTTAAAAAGGGCGCATTTATTTGTGGAGGCGCGTGGCTTAGTGGTTAGGGTGTCAGCATCATGATCGTAAGATTGTGGTTTCGATTCCTGGACCGGGCGACGCGTTGTATTCTTGAGCAAAACACTTCATTCCACGTTGCTCCAGTCCACTCAGCTGGCAAAAATGAGTAACGCTGCGATGGACTGGCGTCCCGTCCTGTTTGGGAACACATACGCTATAGAAACCGGAAAACGGGCCCATGGCTTTAAAAAGGCGCAATTATTATTTTTTTTATTATATATTGCAAAGCGAGCTTTCGAATGATCTTTGTGACGGAAGTGCATTTTGTGAATTAGTCAGCAGTGTTTAGCAGACCGTGTCCAAAGTGTTTTTACGACCGTTACAGTCAGTCTGGAATAACAAAAGTTGGCAAGTCAGTTGATTATATTTGTAGTAATATTACAATAATCTAGAACAACTATAAGTGGCTCTCCTAAAAAAGTCTGAAACTTTCTGGAATTCCCCTCATATATTTATATGCATATATATAAGATGAGACGTGTCTATTTACTCTTGAGATGTGTGTGAGTGTGATATATATATATATTATATATATATTTTCTTTTTTTCTTTTATTCTTTTACATGTTTCAGTCATTTGACTGCGGCCATGCTGGAGCACCGCCTTTAATCGAGCAGCTCGACCCCGGGACTTATTCTTTTGTAAGCCCAGTACTTATCTATCGGTCTTTTGCCGAACCGCTAAGTAACGGGGACATAAACACACCAGCATCGGTTGTCAAGCAATGCTAGGGGGACAAAACACAGACACACACATACATATATATATATATATATATATATATATATATTATATATACATATACGACGGGCTTCTTTCAGTTTCCGTCTACCAAATCCACTCACAAGGCTTTGGTCGGCCCGAGGCTATAGTAGAAGACACATGCCCAAGGTGCCACGCAGTGGGACTGAACCCGGAACCATGTGGTTGGTAAACAAGCTACTTACCACACAGCCACTCCTGCGCCTATATATATATATGTGTGTGTGTGTGTGTGTGTGTGTGTGTGTGTGTGTGTGTGTGTGTGTGTGTGTGTGTGTGTGTGTGTGTGGAGGCGCAATAGCCCTCGGGTTAGGACAACGGGCTCGCGTACATAGGATCGCGGTTTCGATTCCCAGACCGGGCATTGTGAGTGTTTATTGAGCGGAAAACACCTAAAGCTCCACGAGGCTCCGGCAGAGGGTGGTGGCGAACCCTGCTGTACTCTTTCACCACAACTTTCTCTCACTCTTTCTTCCTGTTTCTGTTGTACCTGTATTTCAAAAGGCCAGCCTTGTGACACCCTGTGTCACGCTGAATCTCTCCGAGAACTACGTTAAGGGTTCACGTGTCTGTGGAGTGCTCAGCCACTTGCATGTTAATAAATGAGCTGCGAGGTCACTGGTGCCAAGCTGTATCGGCCTTTGACTTTCCCTTGGATAACATCGGTGGCATGGAGAAGGGAGGCTGGTATACATGGGCAATTGCTGGTTTTCTATAAACAACCTGCCAAGACTTGTGCCTCGGAGGGTAACTTTCTAGGTGCAATCCAATGGTCATTCATGACCTAAGGGGGTTACAACAACACAACAACATATATATATATAATATACATATATATATATATATAATATTAATTAGAGACAAAACCACTATTATGCAAATCAAACAAAGAAAGACTTAATCCAATACATAAAATTTTTTATATAAATTAAATAAAATTAAGTTATCCACTACATAACTTAATTTTATTTAATTTATATAAAAATTTTTATGTATTGGATTAAGTCTTTCTGTGTTTGATTTGCATAA
>NC_042997.1:14197476-14269976 GCF_006345805.1 Octopus sinensis | reverse complement strand
TGTGTGTGTGTATGTATGTATGTATATATGTATGTATGTATGGTGATGGATAAATATTATTTGATAAGCACAGTATATATTTTTATGAGCTACTAATAGTTTCATGCAATGAAAACAACTAAGATAACATTTTATAACATGTCTGGTGCCGTCACGCCTGAGGATTGTGTTAATTTGTCTTTTCATACCTTGAAGACAAGTGTGTGCACTTCAACCCCAGAGAAAGCAGCAGTGGAATCACTTTTCGAATTCATGAACGAATAAATCCTCTCCCAACTTGTGTCCTAATGAAATTCAACAAAAATACATTGGACTTAGTGTTTAGTAACCACACTAACACTATCCATATTATTACAGCCGAAAGAATTATCCTTTCCGACTACGATATAATTCTCTCTTTCATCTACTCTCTCGCTCCAAGCAGCATCAATACATCCTGATTGCTACATGTTCACACCACACTCTACTACAGTCCATGGGCATAAAAATCCACCTTCTCCCACATAACAGAAGAACACTTATAAGGAAAATAAAAAGGACGGATCTTTTCGGTTTGAACGGCAGTTTTTAACATAATTTCTAGGTAACTAAAAAAGTTTTAACTTCGTATACTGGTAGAATGTGTTTATAAAACATCTTTTTCTCTTGGCTTTATTGAGAAAATTCTATAGTTTGTAAGATATTTTTTGTTTTTTTCTTCAATTTGTTTTTTTCTTCAATTTCTGCAATTTTAACCAATCACTGACGTCTATTGAGGTAAACAACATTCTGTGCCGTATGAATATGTCCCCCGTTTAAGAAACAGATTGGGTTTATTTACATTTGTGAAGAAAAAAAGATGCCCTTCCTCTCACCCATAACCTAACCCTAACCCTAACCCTAAAATAGATTGAAATGCAACAGATCGATACTAGGGTCATAATTATGGGTGACAATTTCATATGACACCGCTAGAAAAAAACTGCCGTTCAAACCGAAAAGATCCAAAAGGACTAATCGAAAACTCATTTGGCTAAAATATTGCCCGCTGCAACGTTCGCATTTGACAAATATAGCTTTACTAGAACAAAAAAAACCCTTTTTCTCCAAACTGCATAAAGATTATCATCGCTAGTTAAAGAATAGCAGAAGGGGCCATTGAGAAAATAAAAATTAATCCCAAGGTGTTATTCGCGTTCGTCAAAAAGCATAAGGTCGCTGTTTCATCTGTTGGACCTTTGATGGATGAAGATGACATGCTACATAGGGGAGCAGAAGACACGGTCAAGATTCTTCAGAAGCAATACTGTCCCACTTTCAGCAATGCCAACATGGTTAATCCTGATAGCATCGGTGAAACAAACCCCTAGTACACCCTATCTAATATATCATTTCACACCCGGATACCATAACAGCTATTAACAAAATTACAAACAACTCAGTTGCAGGCCCGACAAGTTCCCCGCTAGAGTCCTGAAGGAGTGGCGTCACCAACTGGCATTCCCCTTTAGCTATTCTCTGAAGAAAATCATTGGACGCTGGCCACATTCCTGAGAATTTCCTATTACAGTCGACTATCCCAGTTTTCAAAAGGAACAACAAATTGCTGGCAGTGAATTACCGACCAATTTCACCTCTCATATCGTCAAATTATTTGACAGAGAGGTGACCTCTCGAGTAATTCCCAATCAGCATGGATATCATTTCGATAACATCCTAAAGGCTCGGGAAAAGCCTTCTGTGCAGATGTCATCTACCCGGACTTCAGCAAGACCTTCGACAAGGTTGATCACAGCATCCTATTAAAGAAACTATTGAACATTGAATACAATGGTCCCCTGTGGTCTCCCAACATAAAGCAGAATATAATAAAAATTGAAGCACCCCAGAGGTCGATCACAAGGAAAATAAACGACATGACAGGTCTTGAGGATTGGGATCATCTTGGGAAACTCACACTTTATTCCATTCAATATCGCCGTGAGCGCTATATCATTTGTATGATGTGAAAAATTTTCCAACAGCAATGCACAAATAATGTTGGCATCAACTTTAAAATTCACCCAAGACTTGGTACCCGTCTTCTACAAAAATCATGTTCACGTCACAACACTAAGACAAACATTTCACCTCAACTGGCTCTGTTCTATTTAACATCATGCTAAGGCACATAAGAGAAGGAAAAAATCTACCATTCAAAAATGTCCTGGATATATGTCTCAAAAAAATTCCGGATAGACCATCCGGATACATCCTTGCAAACAATAACTCTTGACTCGAATGGACTATTGTGCTCAAAACATGACTAATATAAAACACAATAAATGTCTTTTTATCTGAGCCAGTTCTAGCCGAAACTTATCTAAAGTATCTCAGTAACAAAATATGACACAGCTGAGCAATACAGGATGCAAAGAGGCATTGGTCAATGGCAAATGATATTCAAATAAACAACTTTTTAAAAACACTTCAAAATAACAGGATCTAAAAAAAAGGCAAAATAAAAGATGTATAAAACGGAAATGCTTATATAAAAATAAAATAATTTGTGAATTTGCAAATAAAAATACCTTAATCACAAACAACGTCAAGTAAAATAACATCGTAGGCGGCCGTATATCGCAGCCATTGCGACGCGACGAATGCACTGTGCCAAGTGAACCTGAAAAATGCTAGGATGCAGTAGCATGAGAGTTGAGAGCTACGGGAGAAAAAATTCACTTTAAATAAGCAATATAGTCTACATATGTAGTGAATAATATTTTACTCTTTCTGAACAATATTTTAATATGTCATTATTTAGTTTATTTCAAGATTTCTTGCCAATAGAGAAAGAAGTGGTTTCTAACATAGATCCAAGAAATTTCATTGGAATTTCAACATCAACAGCAGAGTATTTTTGTATGTATGTATGTATGTATGTATGTATGTATGTATGTATGTATGTATGTATGTATGTATGTGTGTATGTGTGTATGTGTGTATGTATGTATGTATTTATGTACGTATGTATGCATATATGTATGTACGTATGTATGTATATATGTATATAAGCATGTGTGTGTGTATATATATATACACACACACACATATATATATACATATACATACATATATATAAATATATATCTTTTACTTGCTTCAGTCATTTGACTGCGGCCATGCTGGAGCACCGCCTTTAGTCGAGCAAATCGACCCCGGGACTTATTCTTTGTAAGCCCAGTACTTATTCTATCGTTCTCTTTTGCCGAACCGCTAAGTGACGGGGACGTAAACACACCAGCATCGGTTGTCAAGCAATGCTAGGGAGACAAACACAGACACACAAACACATACACACACATATTCCAGGTCTTGTGACTTTAGTAGAAAATATTATTACTCTAGAACATTGTCGATCCCAAGAGCATGAATTTCTTTAGGTTTTGAAACAGCAACACATTCAATATAATTTCTAACCTCTTCGCGATTAATAAACTGTTTTCCTCAAAATAATGTTGGAATGACCCGAAAAGATGACAGCCAGATGTAGCAAGGTCAGGCAAATAAGGAGGATGAGACAAAGATTTTCATATTTTGTGCCATAATCTATTCCGTGGTGAATTGGGCAATATGGCGTCTTGTATTATTATTATTATTATTATTGAGTGAGAGAGCAGTGCATGCCAACAAAATGACACTGGGGTAAAATATACGAAGTCTAGTATACCCATCATGACTACCCGTCTGATAAGGGTACACCAAGCACATGCATCACAACCAAATGTGCGCGACATGGTGATCTCATATCAAGGTAAACAGCGCATGACCTTGCAGGTGGGGCCCAGTTAGAATTTTCTTCTTGTCGAGTAGCCCATCCCGCTCAAAAGGTCCCCGAATAAGAATTGTTTAAGGATGTTGAACGAACCACCTATGTTTCCAAAGGTGAATTATCCAAACTTCCAAGAATTCCTTTCAACACACAGCTATTATGCTCCCCTACGACTTCTGCTCGTGATCAGAGATGCACATATCGTCAGCCACTAAGGGACATGCTCAACTGGTTACGGTCAAACAACTGACAAGCAAATCTGTGGTATTGAGCAGAATATTTGCTGTAGCCCATCTTTTATACCAAGACAAAACAATGTACATGATAACACTTCCAATCAGTTAAGATCAGAAGCCATGTGAGCCACTGCCTGGTACTGCATCAGGGCATTGATGCTCTCCCACTACTTCTGCTCGTGATCAGAGATGCACATATCGTCAGCCACTAAGGGACATGCTCAACTGGTTAAGGTCAAACAACTGACAAGCAAATCTGTGGTATTGTTATTATTATTATTATTATTATTATTATTATTATTATTATTATTATTATTATTATTTAAGAGCAACACTCCATTACGATTGACCAATGATGGGCATTTTTCCTGTAAATTTGTGAGCAATACTTCCTGTAAATGTTTGGGCAATGCTTCCAGTTAACGGCTTCTGCTTACAGCCCTTCGTTTAATATAAATCGTAATAGTATCACTGTTGATGTAGAAGCTAACACTCATTGTTAGTATCTTCCTTGTCCTGACGTCCAAGTTTCAGATTTCTTCAAGTGTCCTGTTTATCGTCTCAAATAGCTCTAGCACAAGTATTATTTTGATTGGATCCGAACAGCTCTGATGGCTTATCTTCCGTTTTCTATACCTAAGTATGCGTTTGTTACTCTGGCTTTATTCCGTGCTATTTGTAACATTGATGATTAGGCTATTGATGTCCATATTTTTTTGCCTGGTCGATAACCTTTCCTCGTTTCACTACCAAGTATGAACATTTGTCATGACCAAACTCCATTCCTATGTCTCGTGAGAATGTTGTGGTCGGTTCTAATTGCTTCTTTGTGTCATGAATATTAAGCACAATTTAAGGACATCAGTAAAAAAAGTGTGGGTGAAATAATCTTTGCTTAACCATTAATATTTCTTTAACAGAGATGACTAAGGGTTCACTGATAGGACGAAAAGCATTACAGATAAGCTGTCACCATGAAATACTCCTGTTGATAGTCTAATTCTGTGAGTGCCTACAGTGGTAGGTTCAATTCTTAATGATGTGGACAATGTTGCTGCCAACCTTTTACTGGCATTCACTATAACCGTTGGAACCTTAGTAACGTGTAGCACCTCTATAATCCATGAGCGAGGAGCAGAGTCAAATGCGTTATTATAGTCTAATCATACAGTCAATGGGTTTTAGCAGTGCTGCTTTGCTTCCTTAAAGACAGCTTTGTTGATGAAGAGTGGTTCGGTACATCTCCAGACACCTTTCTTTCTTCCTACCCGCTTTCCAGTTACCGCAATGTGTACTTTTCAGCGATCTTGGGGAATGCATTCAAGGTGAACTGGCAAAAACCCTACCTTATCCAGATTGTCACTTAGGTATTTACTCACAAAACAAAGTGCACCAATTATTATTGGTATAAATGTATAAATATGAACATATAATCTGGATATGGAAGATGTACGTATACATGTATGTATGTATGTATGTATGTATGTATGTATGTATGTATGTATGTATGTATGTATGTATGTATGTATGTATGTCAGGTCACTTTCGAGTGCTACTGGTAACATGTAACCCAGTACAACCTGTTGCATGGTCGGGTCGTCGGCGACTAAACCAGCAACCCCACCAAGCTTGCTTGGTGAGGAGGGTGTTTATTGGACACCCTGCGGGGTGAAAAACAAAACCCGTCAAAGGGCGGAGGAACTCTTGAGAGTCAACGGCCATCCAATAAATGTCTTAAGGCTGTATCATGCGCGGAGACATAGAAATAATCGGACTGAAAATCGGACTGAATATCCGATCGCGCGGTTAAACCATTGGGAGCGAAGGACTCCTAGCCTTTGTTAGGGCATCCTTCTTGGAGAAGGTAACTCAGTTTACTGGGATAACTCCGACATAAAACCTGCGGCTCAGTGGTTACCGATGATGTTGACTTGATCTTTTTTTTGGATTATGGCTGCTGTTGCTTAGTGAGTGGGATTGACTCAGTGCACAGGCATTGCACGATAACAACATTGATTAAGCTCGTGCAATGGCCATACTCGATAACGAGGGCGCAGCCACCATGTATGCATGTATGTATGTATGTATGTATGTATGTATGCATGCATGCATACATACATACATCCGTGCGTATGTGTATATATATATGTGTGTGTATGTATAACTATCTATCTATCTATCTATCTATTTGTCTGTCTGACTGTCTCTCTGTTTATATATATATATATATATATATATATGTATTGTATATATATATGTATATGTATGTATATAATGTATGTATATATATATGTATGTATATATGTATGTATGTATGTATGTATGTATGTATGTATATATATATGTATATATGTGTATATGTGTGTATAAATATGTATATATGTATATATATATATATATATATATATATATATATATATATATATATATATATATATATATATATATATGTATATATGTATAATATATATATATATATGTATGTATATGTATGTATATATATATATATATATATATATATATCTAATAATACATATATATATATATATATATATATATATGTGTATGTGTGTGTGGTGTGTGTGTTGTGTGTGTGTGTTGTGTGTGTGCGTGTATATATATATATATATATGTATGTATGTCTCCTACCTAATATTTTTAAACTCGCACACACATTTTCAACAAAACCCCCGAGAAGATAGCTTGAGTTATTTAACCGAAAACTCACCTGCCTGAAATTATAATTCATCTGCAGGGTCAATCTTAATCGATTTGACCGATAACGAAAAGCATTCCATCACTTTGCGATCTTTCACAATTGTTTTCCAGGTTTCACAATGCATTCCAGGTTACATTATCCAAATTATCCTTCCTTTTTTAAGACTGTAGAATGTAAACCGAGGGAGATTTGGTTGATATTTCTGATAGTGTAGGTTACTGTGTAACGGTTCTTTAGCTGGTTTGATTCAATGTTACTTCTATTGTGTGAGAAACAGTTGCTGATTAGTAATGTATATATATATATATATATATATATATATATATATATATATATATATAATATATATATATATATATATATATATATATATATATATATATATATATATATATTATATATGTTAAGGGTGAAAAGGAACACACGAGTTGATATATATGAAAAAACAAAAAAAATAGAAAATGCTAAAATAATTTTATAGTGAACATTTCAGTACCGGTTTCGGTCATTTTGAGACCTTTTCAACTGTAACGATTAAATAATTAAATTTAGAAAAATTAGAAGAAAAGTTTTTTAAAAGAATATTTCTATAGTAGTGTTCAGATTTAAGTGGCATTCTGCCTTTCTCTGACTCCCTTGTTTGCACTTGTGTGTTCGAGGTAGTTGTGAGCTCTTGGTAGGGTAGTAGAGAGAAGCTGGTGAGAAAGGGGGGTGGGAGAATCTGGGAGTGCCCTGATGGTCGTTTTTGAATGGTCAGTGGCGGCTGGCAGTCTCAGTTCAATTCAGGAGAATAATATTGACAGGCTTCTTTATAGATTAGGTAGTGTTATACTAAAACATTAGTGACAACTTAGGGGTAGGGGGTGGAGAAGAAGAGAAGAAGAAGAAGAAGGAGAAGGAGAAGGAGAAGATGACGATGATGGTGATGGTGGTGATGATTATGACGACGATGATGATGATAACGATGATGATGAAGAAGAAGAAAAGAAAAGGAGGAGAAGGAGAAGTGTGGTGATGATGGTGGCGAATGATGATGCCGATGATGATGAGAAGAAGAGAAGAAGAAGAAGAAGAAAAAAACAGAGAAGGGAGAATATGAATGTAAATATAGCTATGAAGGGGCTGATTAGTAATGGATTCTATTGAGTGTAGTATTTGTGTGTGTATATATATATTTTTTTCTTTTATTCTAAGTTGAGGTATATTAATTGTTGTGTCGTAGACCCGTTAAGAAGTGGCTTGTATTTTGTAATAAAGAGATTTTCTTTACTTATTCGTGTCTCGAGTTGTATCGTCCCTAAATTGGTAGGGGGGAATTCTGAAGTTGGTGTTTTTTGTTGGCGCAAGTATCTATGTGTTGGCTAAAAGCTATTTTTCTGTTTTGGGGAATTTTTATCTGGATCTGTGCAGGGCCATTCGTTTACGCAAACCATTTTTTGTTTGGCCTATGTACTGCTCTTGACACCCGGAGCAGGTTAGTGAGTATATTAGGTTCTCCGAGCACATGTGAAGTTGCTTTTCACTGTAAAACGTTGTCCCTGTTTGAAGGAGAACTCAGAACCCTCGATTAGATAGTCGCATATCCCGCAATTGGGTCTTCCACATTTTTTTAGTCGGCTCTCTGTGTTGAAGAGTGAATTCGGGCTTGTGTAAGGAGACTTTCATAGATCTAGGCTGTCTTTTGCTTTTTATGATCGTGGTGTTTGGAGGATTGTGTTCATTCTGTGGTCTTTTTTTAGGAGGGGTATGTTGTGGAGGATGGTGTCGAAGGCTTCGTTATGAGAGGGTTGTGTGTGGAGATGTATGGTAAGGTTTGGTTGTAAGTTTTTCTTTGATTTGGGATGTCTCAGTTCCTTGATGTTAAGTTGAAGGCACGTTGAATGCATTTGTCAATAAGTGAAGGTGGATAGTTCCTGTGATTAGGGTATCTTTTAGTTCTTGTAGTCGTGTGTCTCTGGTGTTTGCGTTAGAGACTATAGTGCATATCCTTTTTGCTAGATTGAAGGGGATATTCATCCTGGTGTGTCTGGGGTGGCATGAATTGAATGGAAATATTGCTTAGAGTCTGTAGGCTTATAGTATATGTCTGTTTCTATTATATTATTAGCTTTCTTAATGAGGATATCGAGGAAGGGGAGTTGTTGTTGGCTATATTCCATCGTGAATTGGATGTTTACGTCCAGTCCGTTTAAAATTTTCTGGAATTCTATGAGTTTTTCTATATTTTTATGCCTGTCAATATAAATATTCTCCTGAATTGAACTGAGACTGCCAGCCGCCACTGACCATTCAAAATACGACCATCAGGGCACTCCCAGATTCTCCCACCCCCCTTTCCTCACCAGCCTCTCTCTACTACCCTACCAAGAGCTCACAACTACCTCGAACACACAAGTGCAAACAAGGGAGTCAGAGAAAGGCAGAATGCCACTTAAATCTGAACACTACTATAGAAATATTCTTTTAAAAAAACTTTTCTTCTAATTTTTCTAAATTTAATTATTTATCGTTACAGTTGAAAAGGTCTCAAAATGACCGAAACCGGTACTGAAATGTTCACTATAAAATTATTTTAGCATTTTCTATTTTTTACTGTGTTTTATATATATATATATATATAATATATATATATATATATATTTATTAATAGAAGACGCTATGTATTGAGTACCTTACTTACTGTGGTTAACCCCGGATCAACCCGGGACCTACATATATATATTATATATATATATATATATATATATATATATATATATATATATATATATATATTAATATATAATAATATATATATATATATATATATATATATAAATATATAAATATATAAATATATATATATATTTAAAAAAAAAATTTTTTTTATATTTGTTAAGGTGGCGAGCTGGCAGAAACGTTAGCACGCCGGGCGACCTGCGTATCCGTATTTCGTCTGTCGTTACGTTCCGAGTTCAAATTCCGCCGAGGTCGACTTTGCCTTTCATCCTTTCGGGGTTGATAAATTAAGTACCAGTTACGCACTGGAGTCGATGTAATCGACTTAATCCCTTTGTCTGTCCTTGTTTGTCCCCTCTGTGTTTAGCCCCTTGTGGGTAGTAAAGAAATATATATATATATATATATATATATATATATATATATATGTATATATATATATGTATATATATATATACGTGTTATATATATATATATATATATATATATACGTGTTATATATATATATATATATATACACGTGTGTGTGTGTTTGTCCCCCACCATCACTTGACAACTGATGCTGGTGTGTTTACGTTCCTGGCTTGGCGAAAGACCCGATAGAATAAGTACTAGGCTTACAAAGAATAAGTCCTGTGGTTGTGTTGTTCGACTAAAGGCGGTGCTGTAGTATGTCCGCAGTCAAATGACTGAAATAAATAAAAGAAAATAAAAAAAAAGAATGAAGAATAACTCATTTTTGTGCATTTTGAAATTCTCAAAACGACTCTTCCACTGTGTAATTGTTTCGTTGTCATAGTTTCATGTGTTGTCTTTTACTGGTTTCTGTCACTGGATTGCGACCATGCTGGGGCACTGTCTAAAAATCTTTAGCCGAACAAATCGGTCCCCGTACATAATTGTACATTATTTTTAAAAGGTACCGGTACCTGTTCCATCGATGATTTTTTTGTCGAACCGCCAAGTTACAGGGACGTAAACAAACCAACACCGGATGTCAAGTGGTGGTGGTGGTGGTGGTGGTAGTGGGGCAAGCACAATCTGAAAGACACTCCGGTGCGTGCGTACAGACACACACACACACACATGCGCGCGCGCACACACACACACACACACACACACACACACACACACACACACACACACATACACACACAGAGTTCCCGTCTACCAAATCTACTCACAAGGCATTGGTCGGTCCGGTGCAATAGTACATGTTTGCATAGCGAGATTTTTTTAATTGCAGCTATGGCTAAGCATGGCGAGCTGGCAGAACCGTTAGCACGCCGGGCGAAATGCGTAGCCGTATTTCGTCTGCCGTTACGCTACGTTCTGAGTTCAAATTCCGCCGAGGTCGACTTTGCCTTTCATCCTTTCGGGGTCGATAAATTAAGTACCAGTTACGCACTGGGGTCGATGTAATCGACTTAATTCGTTTGTCTGTCCTTGTTTGTCCCCTCTATGTTTAGCCCCTTGTGGGTAATAAAGAAATACGTATTTCGTCTGCCGTTACGCTCTGAGTTCAAATTCCGCCGAGGTCGACTTTGCCTTTCATCCTTTCGAGGTCGATAAATTAAGTACCAGTTACGCACTGGGGTCGATGTAATCGACTTAATTCGTTTGTCTGTCCTTGTTTGTCCCCTCTATGTTTAGCCCCTTGTGGGAAATAATGAAACATATTTAAGAAATATCATTACAGCATTATAGAGATATTACCTCTCTACAATTTATAAATGCAATCTAAAATGATTTTACCTGATAACTTTCAATTTCATTTTTAAAATGATTAAATTTTATAAGGCATCAGTATTAGCTTTAAGTGTTGGCTAAAAAGACGCAAAAGAGGCCTAAATGGTCGAAACAAATAACATAGGCGCAGGAGTGGCTGTGTGGTAAGTATCTTGTTTACCAGCCAGATGGTTCCGGGTTCAGTCCCACTGCGTAGCACCTTGGGCAAGTGTCTTCTATAGCCTCGGGCCGACCAAAGCCTTGTGAGTGGATTTGGTAGACGGAAACTGAAGGAAGCCCGTCGTGTATATATGTATATATATATATATGTAAGCGTGTGTGTGTTTGTGTGTCTGTGTTTGTCCCCCTAGCATTGCCTGACAACCGATGCTGGTGTGTTTACGTCCCCGTTACTTAGCGGTTCGGCAAAAGAGAACGATAGAATAAGTACTGGGCTTACAAAAGAATAAGACCCGGGGTCGAGTTGCTCGATTAAAGGCGGTGCTCCAGCATGGCCACAGTCAAATGACTGAAACAAGTAAAAGAGTAAAAAGAGAGTCTGACAGATTCTTAGTTTGGTGCTTGTTAAGTTAAAACAAAAAAATTTAGTCATTTGCGTTGTTTTATGAATTTGTAAGAAATCAATCTGTCTCTGCCACTCTCCCCTCTCTCTACACACGCATATATACATATACACTTATGTCTTATAGGCAGTGATATGGGAATTCACTGTAGCCTGTATTGCTGTTTGCTGAAATCTGAAGTTAAAAATGTTATTGCTACCATGAAAACAGTAAATATGTGAACGTGTTGGCGAGCTGGAAGAAACGTTAGCACGCCGGGCGAAATGCGTAGCCGTATTTCGTCTGCCGTTACGTTCTGGGTTCAAAATCCGCCGAGGTCGACTTTGCCTTTCATCCTTTCAGGGTCGATAAATTAAGTACCAGTTACGCACTGGGGTCGATGTAATCGACTTAATCCGTTTGTCTGTCCTTGTTTGTCCCCTCTATGTTTAGCCCCTTGTGGGCAATAAAGAAATATATATGAGTAAGAAGTTGTAAAGATCTTTCACACTATATAAAAAGTGAACAGATGTCGGTCATGTATCAAAATTCTGTTTAAAACAGGACTCTCTGATATATTCCTCCGCTCTTTGGTGATTGCCTTCTGTAACACAACTGAATTAACGTAAACTTAAAGAACACATATATCTTTACTTAATATGATCAAGAACCTGCTGAAGTCGACCTTAATTTCCATCCTTTTCGGGGTTCATTTAATAAGTACCAGTTGGACACTGAGGTCAGTCTAATCGACTTATCTCTTCCCTGAAATTGATGGCCTTGTGCCAAAATTTTAAACCAATATGATCTAAAACCAAAATTATCTAAATCTAAGAAAGATAATTCAGTAAAAAACAATTCGAGTTATTTCCCTTAAAACCTTAAAGATTTGTACAATATCTAAAATGTCAGTCTAATTAAGGTAAATATATTTAATAATATAAAAGAATGTTTTGAAACGTATACATGTTTAAAATAAAATAAAATGTAATACAATGTAAACTGTTGTTATATTTCGGTATGTTGTTTTGCGCATTCTGCTTCATTAATCTCAAGGATTGGCCTTAACTTTTAACCATCACCTATCGATAAAGTAATATACTTTTCTACTCTAGGCATAAGGGAGGGAGCCGGCATGCTAACGTTTCTGCCTATCGATAAAGTAATATTAAAACACAGATATATCTAAATTATTCTAAGGGCTTTGCTATCTGACAACAAAAAGAATGATCTTAATTTGCATAACGTAAAAATGTGCTTGAATTTAAAGTTTGAATATATATTTTATTTTAAAATACTATAATATATTATTTATAAATCAAAATAACAAAATCGAAATAAATAAAATGTATACAATCAGCTGAAAACCGGCTTGATTTTATTTTTTTATGTCGTTAGGGAGATGTTCGGAGGTTTACATTTACTGCGAAGATGCTCTGCTTATAAATTAGCCAATGAGGAAGCGGTATTCAATCGTTTTCTAGTCGGGTTTTGTAAATTTCACCCACGTTGTTGCTGGTTTTTAATCAACGGCATCAAAATGGTAAGTTTTGAAAATATATTCTGTTTTCGTTCCTTATGAGTTTTATTTTACACTTTTCTAATTTTGACGATCCAACGTTTAAGGGATATAGTATTTATTTGATCACTGTACTAACCGGCGGCAGCCAGTATAAAAAAAATGGCGCGTGTTGTTTTCATATAGTATGGTTGCACTTAAATATATATGTATATATATCAGCCCTGTTAGAAATTTTTTCTTATGTTTAATATACTTTTTCTTTCCTAAATATTCTGGTTAAAGTGATTATAAACATCATATATAACCATATGATCTGTAACTATTCTTGTTTCGAAAATAAACATCCATTGTTTATGTATTAAAGGTTTTTGGTTTTAAAATTCGAAGTATATTACTTTTACGTAAAGAGACGTTTTGTTTATTTTAACCACAGTCCAATGATTGTAACTAGTAAAAAGGATATAAATTTTCTGTTATATTTGTTACTGTTTACATAGAACTCGCTGATACTATGGAGTTATGTTCAATGAGTTGAATAATCGTGTGATTTTCTGACGCATGTAGTACATATGCTCTTCGATAGTTTTTCATTAGTGTTGTGATGGCCGGAAAAATTTCTGAAAATTGTTATCTAAGATTATTTAAAATACTTATGTATTTAATCTCCGGTATTCTGTCTTGGAACTATTTCTCATTCAACACTGGTTTTAGTCTTTAAGGGACGTAATCGTTCTCTTTTCATTAAAATATTTTTAGAAATCTACTTGATGTTGTCGATTTGAATTGCTTTTTACATTTACCATTGAGTTTTTCGTTGTCTGTTGACGGGTGCCAAGTGGGCTTAGGTGGAGGTAGTATGGAACCAGCTTGTTCTTAGGAGTAAATATCATTTTAGTAGTGGTCTCTACATTACATGTTGAAGTCTATTCCTGAATAACACTATGTTATTCAGTCGGGTCCTATTTTTCGTATAGCAGCTGCGCCACTCCAGAAACGATAATGCTCCGTCCATTATTCTAAAAGCACTGCATGTTAGAGCAAGCCCCTATTTGTATCAAGCTAAATCTTTTTCAGTTACATTTATATAGCCTGATTTTGAAAACCTACCACAGTGTGTTCCTTCCTCTGGAAGAGTACTCTTGACCCTGCTAACCATTATAGCTATAATTACAGTTGTTCTCTTCCTTACTTTGATCTCTTATAACTTTCTGAAAAATGGATATTCTTCAATAAAATTTTACAACATCGTAGAGGTTAAAAAGACAACTTATAGCAACCATCTTCTCCAACACTTTGAGTCTCTCTCTCCCTTTAAAGACCCAGTATGATTTGTGAAACTAGATCTACTGGAGCCCTACTCTCTTATGTTACCAACAGTCTCTCACCCTCAATATATAGTGAAAGCAGTGTTGGCCAACATATACAATGCTTTCAACTGTGTCCAACAGACAAATCTGTCAAAGCTGCTCCATTCATCTTCTGATACTTATAGCTTCCTGTTACATCGCACTATCACATATCAGATGTTGGAACTATTTGATGCCAACTAACAAGCCTGATGTACCTTCAGGTTTGGTTTTGTCCTCTGTCCTGTGCTGTTACCTCAAACAATACTCACTCTTATGCAGTCTTAACTTTTCATATCCAAGTTAGGCACCTCATGCACTGACTCTATGAACAGAATTCTTAGAAACATTCTCCAATACAGCCCTGCCAATCTTATCTCATTCAACTGCAAAATGAGACAAACACTGCAAGCATTGTAAAAACAGTGCATCTCATTCCCCCTCAACAAAAATTAAAATCAACTGGAAACCTGCTGGGAATCCTATATGCTGATGACCTTGCCCTTATAGATGAATCACTACTAGTTATAGAAGCAAGGTCTAGAATTGAAGGGCCTTAGAGTTAACCTAGCAAAAACCAAAGTCTTAGTAAATAGGAAGGCAGACAACTCACAAATCCCTTCAGGTAGATGGCTCTGTCTGATCTGTAGAAAAGACATGGGTGTAAGCACCTGGCGTAAGCTTTGGACACATGAAAGGTGCAGCAATACTAGAGGAAGGTTAACAGGGAAAATAGCTTTTGTATGTGAAAGATGTACAGAAAATAGACTCTATAAACTGCCAGTGGGGTAAGCTAGAGGAAGTAGATAGCTTCTGATATCTAGGTGACCAAGTTAGTAGTAGCGGCGGATGCTCTGAAAGTGTAGCTGTGAAAATAAGATTAGACTGGACAAAGTTCAGAGAGCTCCTAACTCTGCTGGCAACAAAGGGTTTTTCAGAGTGAAAGGCAGATTGCATGATGCCTGTGTGTGTGTGTGTGTACAGCTATACTACATGGCAGTGAAACATGGGCTGTAACAGCCGAGGACATGCATAGGCTTAAAAGAAATGAAACCAGCATGCTTCGCTTGATGTGCATGTTTGACAGACTGGTTGGCGTTAGGAAGGGCATCCAACTGTAGAAACCATACCAAATCAGACTAGAGTTTGGTATAGCCTTCCAGCTTGCCAGCTCTGGTCAAACTGTCCAACCCATGCATGGACAACGGATGTTAAATGATGATGATGAACTCCTAACCCAGATTAGGTCATTTCACATTTTTGACTGTAGATACTGCAGTAGATTGCATGCTAAAGTAGCACCTTTATCTCTTTTCTTCATGTCATCCATAGTGGGTCCATCTGCCCAGGCCCTGCACTAATGTCTAAGCTTAGAACCATGACTCTGGAATACTCACCTTGTTTTTTTCTTGCAGCTCTTGACTTGCATTAGTTTAAACAGAAGATTAACGATGTCACTTATTGGTTTTGGAGGTTCTCATAGCTCTTTTCTCTACACCAAACTATAAAGCAAAACAAAAAGTTTGTTCACTAGATTGGAGTCATAGATGAATGATGTCTATGGTGGAGCAAATGACAAGCTTAGTTGACTCAGTACAAAGGATTATCATCATCATCCTCATTTAATGTTCGCTTTCCATACTGGCATGGCTTGGACGATTTGACTGAGGTCTGGCGAACCAGATGGCTGCACCATACTTCAATCTGACCTGGCAGAGTTTCTACAGCTGGATGCCCTTAACGCCAACCACTCCGAGAGTGTAGTGGGTGCTTTTATGTGCCACCAGCACGAGGGCCAGTTAGGTGGTACTGGGGCAACGGCCATGCTCAAATGGTGCTTTTTATGTGTGACCTGCACACGGGGCCAGTCCAGTGGCACTGGCAACGACCTCGCTCAAATGTTTTTTTTTTCACGTGCCACCAGCACAAGTGCTAGTAAGGCGACGCAGGTAACGATCACGCTCAAATGGTGTCTTTAATGTGCCATCGGCACGAAGGCTAGCTTGTTGCTCTGGCAACGATCTCACTCGTACGGTACTCTTAGCACTCCACTAGCAACGGATGCCAGTCACTGAGTTTGATTTCGATTTCACACTAATGAGGAAGTTAGTTGACAATCATCATCATTGTTTAATGTCCTTTTTCCATGCTGGCATGAGTTGGATGACTTGACAGGTGCTGGAGAGCTGTCCAGACTCCAATTGTTTGTTGTGGCATGGTTTATATGGCTGGATGCCCTTCCTAATGCCATCCATTTTACAGAATGTGTTGTGTGCATTTTACATGCCACCGGCATGGGTGCTTCTGTGCAGCACCAGCATGAGTGCACTTTATGTGGCTTCGGCACTTGTAAAGGACAAGCCAGTATGCATAGATGACAGCAGTTTTACTTAGCTTGATGCGTCTTCTCAAGTACAGCGAATCGCCACAAATCCTGGTCCCTTGCCATTTCCTCAGTGTGGCCCAGTGTCTGGAGATCCTTTCTCACCACTTCCTCCCACGTCTTCTTGGGTCTACCCCTTCCACAGTTTCCCTCCACAATTAGAGCTCAGCTCTTCTTTATGCAGCTGCCCTCAGAAAACCAACATTTACACTTACCAATAATTTTGTGCTTTGAATATGAAAGCTATGAAGTATTTAAAACTAGTAATAAATTAGTAATAAAGCAAATTAATTTATCTTCTTGCATGCATATACTGATGTCTTTAATAATATTTCAGAGGGAGTATATGTCATCTTTGAAATTGATTTCTTATTAAAGGTATAGAGTGATGTATGCAAAGGCAATGTTGGTTCTGCCTAGGACATTTGATTGTATAGATGATGAATGTTACCAGTAGAGGGATCCCAGGTATAGGAATTGCTGTATGATTAAGAAGTTTGCTTTGCCATCACAAGGTCTTAGATTAATTTTGTTACACAGTATTTTGAGAAATTGTTTTCTACTGTAGCCTTTGATTGACCCAATCCTCATGCATTTGGATAGACAGGAAATTGTGGAATCTTGTCAAAGGTACTGTACATGTAACTCAAAGGACTAACATTGTTACTCTTATTCTGTGTGAGGATTAGGTTATGGTTAGGAGTGTCATAGAATACTCAGCTACCTGAGAGCTGGAATATTCATTTGAAATGAAAGAGCATCCATAGAAGACAGAAGTGATGTCTGAACTTAGGATATTGTGAACCTTGTAGATATGGTAATGAGAAGGTTGATTATAAGTAGTGATGTGGGATGTGACACTTAGTGTACCCATGCAGACATGGAAAAACTGGTGATGATTGAAGACAGTGATATATGGAGTACAGTTTTTCTCAGTGATAATGGGAAGTGATTTGTAAATATCACCGAGAAAAATATTGGATAATAGATTTGAATGGGATCATGTTAGGGCTTTTTTTTTTCCATGCTAGCATGGTTCAAATGGAATTCATTAAGGTAGATTTTGTATGATTGGATGCCCTTCCAATTGCAAATCCTTATTGGTTTCCAAGCAAGGTAATGTTTCCCCATGGCCAGACTTGTTTTCATGGGGGGATTGGAAATGTGATATCTTGTATGACAATAATGAATATTTACAATTATCACATATTGGCAAGACAAAGAGAAATTAACAGACACATATTACGTACACTACAGACTTCTTTCAGTTTGTGTCTACCAAATCCAGTTGTAAGGCTTTAGATGGCCCGGGGATTTAATAGAAGACACTTGCCCAAGGTTCTATACAGCAGGACTGAACCTGAATGGATAGAATTGAAACTTCTTAAGCACACAACCATGCCTTGGTCTAAAATGATATTAGTTTCAACAGAGAAGTCAAGCAGAAAAGAAGAAAAACAGTAAGAAAGTGAGAGTTGTTGACTGTCCAAGGATTGTTGTGAGAATTTTGTTGTTGTTGCTTTAGTGTCTTTGATTTGATATAATTCTAAGTACTTTCATATTGTAGTTGTGAACAGGAATGATAGATTGCTAATAAAATAAATACCTAAAGTTCTGAGATGAGTTCCAATACTGTTTCTTGGACTATTAATCTTATTATTAGAATATTTATTTACATTACAGTTCAATCCCTAATGGTTATCAAAGTTTCTTATTCCTTAGGATGTACATTATTCCAACTTCAGAATCCTTATTTCTAAACAAAGAGTGTAGTGATGTCTCCCTTCACTAACTCATTATTTGAGTTTAGCCAAGGACAGTGTAAATCTTGATGAATAAAGGCACATGATGATTGTAGTTGGTAATCAAATTGATTGAAGCATTATGTAAATGTACTCACGATAACTTCTTATCTTAAATGTTAATATTTCACTTCCCTTTTCAGACGGTGGGCAAAAGTTCAAAGATGCTCCAGCACATCAATTACAGGGTACGATGTACCCTGCAAGATGGCCGGATTTTTATTGGTACTTTCAAAGCCTTCGACAAACACATGAATTTAATCCTTGGTGATTGTGATGAATTTAGGAAGATCAAGCCCAAAAGTAGTAAACAGGGTGAAAGAGAAGAAAAAAGAGTTCTTGGATTAGTATTACTACGAGGAGAACATTTAGTATCTATGACTGTTGAAGGACCCCCACCAGCTGAGGTAAGTTCTTGTTCCATATTTCTTTGTTTATATTATTGGAAATATTCTTATAAGTATTTGTATAAGACCTGTCCACCACAGCAGAATTGTTAATGCTCCCCTCCCAGTTGAAGGAATTTTTGCTTTGCAAGAGCCCCTTGCTGGTGTCATGTAAAAAGCACCCATGTTGGTGCCATGTAAAAATTCTCTGTGTTGGTGCTGCGTAAAAACCATATGGCAGTGCTTTGAAAAGAATATCTGTGCTGGTGCTATGTAAAAAAGCATCCAGCACACTGTAAAATGGTTGGCATTGAGAAGAGTATCAGCTACGAAACCGAGCCAAATAAGACTGGAACCTGGTACAGCTCTCCAGCTTGGTCAAACTGTCCAACCCATGTCCACATGGAAAAATGGACAGTAAATGATGATGATGAAGTATAATGATTTTGGAGTTTATTAAAATATCTGACTGACATTAGTTCTAATGTTGAATGTTTTTCTTATCAGTTGGAACTGTCTAATAAGATTCTTTACCTTAGAATTTATTGCTAAAATACTGAGTTATGGATGCTTTGAAGCCTACTGTGTTGGCTTTTGACCTCTACTACGAAATGTAAGTTACAAGTATCGAAGAATGGGAGTATCTTAGCAACCAACCCACAATATGCATAATTTTAAGCATTCTTTACATGTAACGACTAAGCTGATTTAAATTGACTTAATTACTATTTTATAAACACAAAACACTAAGGTTAAACTGATTTAGTTGCTGTTTTAACACTAAAATAACCGATGCTGGTGTGTTTACGTCCCGGATCAGCAAAAGAGACTGATAGAATAAGTACTAGGCTTCCAAAGAATAAGTCCTGCGGTTGATTTGCTTGACCAAAGGCAGTGCTCCAGCATGGCCACAATCAAATGACTGAAACAAGTAAAAGAGTAAAACTGAATTAACATTTTGTAATATACTTAATATGCATTCTTGACATGTGACTGATAAGATTAATTAAACTGGAAAATGCTCCCATTCTCTGCTGTTGTCACATCCTATTTTCATCAGAAGTGAAAGTTGACATGGTTAGCTTCAAAGCATCCATATTTAATGATATAACCACTTTGACAATTTAAATTAACTGTAACATTTGTGGGGGAAAATGAAGTCTAAACAAATTGAATTAGTTCACCTTTAATATCAATCATCATCATCATTTAATGTCTGCTTTCCATGCTGGCTTGGGTTGGATGGTTTGACTGAGAACTAGCAAGCCAGAAGGCTGTAACAGGCTCCAGTCTCATCTGGCAAAGTTTCTACAGCTGGATGCCCTTCCTAATGCCAACCACTCTGAGAGTGTAGTGGCTGCTTTTTACATGCCACTGGCACGAAGACCAGTGAGGCAGTACTGGCATCAATTATGCTTGAATGGTGCTTTTTACGTGCCACTGGCACGAAGACCAGTCAGGCAGTACTGACATCAATTATGCTTGAATGCTGCTTTTTACGTGTCACTGGCACCGGAGCCAGTCAGACAGCACAGGCATCAACCTCAACAATGACTTCACTTGACTCAACAGGTCTTCGCAAGCATAGTTTATTGCCCAATGATTGAAGGGTACTCTTAAATGGATCAGTTATGCTGCACTGGCATAGGCCATGGTTATGGTCTCACTTGCTGGATCTTCTCAAGCACAGCATATCTCCAAAGGTCTCCGTCACTCATCGTTGCCTCTGTGAGGCCCAACGTTGGAAGGTTGTGCTTCACCACCTCATCCCAGGTCTTCTATAGGTTCCCTCTACTACTAGGGCATGACAATTTTTCACACAGCTGTCCTCATCCATACACAACACTTTTCCATACCAGTGCAGTCGTCTCTCTTGCACACCATGCTTCTTATGTTCAACTTTTGTCTCAGGGCACTTACACTCTCTTGTGTATGCATACTAACGTTACACATCCAGCGGAGCATACTAGCTTCATTTCTTGCAAGCTTACGCATATCCTCAGCTGTCACGGCCCATGTTTCACTTCCAAGTAACATGCCTGTTCGCACGTGTGTGTCATACAGTCTACCTTTTACTCTGAATGAGTGGCCCTTTGTTACCAGCAGAGGTAGAAGTTGTCTGAACTTTGCCCAGGCTATTCTTATTCTAGCAGCTACACTCTCTGAGCATCCACTACTGCTACTGACTTGTCACTTAGGTAACGGAAGCTATCAACTACTTCTAGTTTTTCCCTGTAGCATGTGACGGAAGCTGTTTTCAATGTTTATTGCCCCTGAGCATTTGCCACACACAAAGACTATCTTCTCAGTTAGCCTTCCTTTGATATTGCTGCACCTCTTGTATGTCCATAGATTACACTGAGTACATCTTATGGAGTTTCTACAGATCGAGCAGGGCCATCTAGCTGAAGGGATTTGTGATTTGTCTACCTTCCTACTTATTACGACTTTGGTTTTAGCTAGATTGACTCTAAAGCCCTTTGATTCTAGACCTTGCTTCCACACCTGAAACTTCTCTAGTTCTGATAGTGACTCTGCTATTAGAGCAAGGTCTTCAGCATAGAGAAGCTCCCAGGAGCATCCTGTCTTGACTTCATCTGTTATTGCCTGGAGATGATGAATAAGATGGGGCTGAGGACCGATCCTTGATGAACCCCTACCTAGAATTCTTCACTATACTCGTTGCCAACCCTCACCTTACTGACAGCATCCCTGTACATGGCTTGTACAGCTCTCACTAACAACTCATCTTTCTCTGGTTTCTGCATTGACCACCAGATAAGGGATTGGGGGACCAAAAAACAAAATATTTATTATGTTATATTGATTAATTATGTTGTGATAGTAGTAACAATATAGCTAAAAATAAGGATCAAATAGAAAGTATGTGAACTTAGCCAGGCACAATGTATCTTCTCTACAGGAAAACGCCTTTTCCTATCTCTCTATCATTCTTGTTTCTCAACACCTGGCATAAGCCACCTACCTCAGTACTACACATTCCTCAGGGGCAATAAACACTGAAAATGTGCAGAAAACAGCTTCCGTCCCATGCTACGGGGAAAAACTAGAAGTAGTTGATAGCTTCTGTTACCTTTGTCTGGCTTCACACCTTCAAAGGCATGTGAAATAGGATATCCCTTAACTAAAGGAAAATCAAGTAAAAGTTAGTGACAGTAAAGGTACTCTGCTGCGAAATAATGTTTAATCTGTACTTATTGAAATAAGGACATTGAACAAATGAGTGAATGAAAATATATCGTTGCTATTAAACTGTCATATAGGTATGGATGCTATGTTAAACTGTCATATGTCCAATTTTGGTCAAATGCGGTTTCTTTTTTCAATATTTATTTTTGCTTGCAATAGCTGGTTCTTTTGGTCAAATGATCATATCTCCAGCTGCTTCAGATGCCAAGATATCAAAAATTGTCAGAGTTTTTGCTATGGAATGGTGAAATTATTTTTCCATTTTCTGAAAAAGCAACGTTTTGGACTTACGGCACTTTTGCATAATAGCAACGATTATATATATATAGTTGCATGTGTTTGTTTACATTTGTAATTTTCTGAGCTACCTACCACCTGAATCATCGTTGTCAAATTGTCAAGAAATGCCTACTTTCAAAGCTGTGTGGAATAATAGATCCCTTACTTGAAAAACAGGTATGGACTAGCAACTAGAAGGGCATCCATCTGTAAAAGAATGTTTTGATAATGTATTCATCTAACCCATGCTAGTATGGGGAAAATCAGACCTAAAGTGAGTGACTGAATGAAACCCTGAGAAATATAAAAGTTCTTAAAGCTGAAAGTCCATGATTTGAACCTAGCTGGGTCTTGTCAGCTTTGGTGTGGTTACAGCCACTCCTGTTTACTATATAAACCAACTAGCAGTATTGCCCGGCGTTGCTCGGGTTTGTAAGGGAAATAACTATATAAGCATTTTTAGAGAGTTATAGCCAAAAAAATGCATTAAAAATGGAAAAAAAAATGATGGTAAATTTTTTTTTACATCGACTCATCGTAGGCATTTTTAGAGAGTTACTTCCCTTATATAATAGCGAAAAAATGCATTAAAATGGAAAAAAATGATGGTAAATTTTTTTTTAAATTGTAGACTCATCGTAGACGCGCGCTAATACCCAGAAGGGCTCAATATGAATCACGATATAAGATACCCGCTTTTGGTTAAACTGCACCGCAAAATGTGGGAGTAGTTAGGAATCTAAATCGTTGGAGACAGACACACAACTTCTCTTTTATATATAAAGATATCCAGAAAAATTCAATTGGTTATGTAATTTTGGCAATAACTCTTTGGGGCAAATTACATAACACAATATAGAATGTGATTTAATAGTTTTAGTAGCAAGTCAAACAACACTGCTTCGATTGTTAGTCTTTCAAGGGCTTATAACTCAAACATTGTTGTAGAGCAAGACTAGAATTACTTTCCTATATATTTAATTAAATTAATCATATATTCAATGGTATGTAATTTTATGGCAGGGTAGTTGTCTGACTCCAACATTCTATGGCAGCAGGTGGTTCGCTGTCTCTTGACTCTGTTTAGCAGAGGTTTTGTTGAATGCCTCCAGTCCTGTATGGCAGAAAAGCAGTCGATTGTCTCAGTCTTTTATGACAGTGATTCAACTGTTTTGCTTTTCATTCATCTGACATTAGGTTATTCTGCATTTATCTGTCATACTTAATTAAGAAACAAGTCAAAGTAGACCTTGCAGGTGCTGGGGTCATGTAAAAAGCAGTCAGTCTGCTCTGTAAAGTGGTTGGCATTAGGAAGGACATCCTGTAGTAAAAACCATGTCAAAGCAGATCTCACCAGTGTTAGTTCCATGTAATACACACCCAGTTCACTCTGTAAAGTGGTTGGCATCAGGAAGGGCATCCAACCACACACAAAAAAATACTTTGCCAAAGCAGACAGTGGAACTTTGTGTAGTCCTCAGACTTACCAGCTCCTGTCAAACCATCCAACTCATGCCAGCATGGAAGACAGATATTAAAGGAGGATGATAATGACATTCATATCACACTTCAAAATTTTATTATAATTTTAATCCTCTCGCATTCAGAAATGCTTATTGACATTATTTTGAATAGATCATTTATTGTGTTGCTTTGCGGTTTCATTGATGTGCTTGTATATTTTCATCAGGATGTTGCAGGATAGGTGTGAGAGGCTGGATCTGGCTGGTGTGAATATAAAACAGACTATTTCGGCTAGATATTGTTGGATTAATGATGACAGTCTATCACAGACAAACAGTTTCCCCCAAAATTGTTTGTTTCTTTTGGTACCAAATATTTGCTAGTTCAAATTACGTCTACTTATTTGTTCTATTTTAAATTGAATTAAGCAAGTGTGATACTGTAGCTGTAGTCAATTTGCTACGTCTGATGAAACTAATGATTGTTTATGTGTTTCTTTTCCTCAAATATTCTAGGAGGGCATTGCTCGTGTTCCATTGGCTGGTGCTGCCCCTGGTACAGGTATGGGCCGAGCTGCTGGACGTGGTGTTCCTGCAGCTCCCGGAAGTTCGGGTACTGCAGCCCCTGGTTTGCAAGGACCTGTACGTGGTGTTGGAGGACCATCACAACAGATGATGACACCGCAAGCTCGGGCGACATCAGTTGCAGCACCACCTCAACCACGACCTGGACAGATGGGAGCTCCTCCCAGAATGCAAGGTTAGTGATTTTTTCTTTTTAAATTACTAATTATTTTATTTTTATTTTTATTTTTATTTTTTCTTCTTGAACTATAAAGTAGTTCTAATTTCAGTTACTTTGACTCACAACCAAGTTTATAGCAGGTGATTATCATACAGATTAAACATATCAAATATTAGAGAAAATTTTAACAATGTCTATTTAAGATTATTGGTCTTTTTCTGATTCTTTTATTCTTTTACTTGTTTCAGTCATCAGACTGTGGGACTGAGCCTGGAACCATGTGGTTGGGAAGCAAGCTTCTTACCACACAGACACGCCTGCGCCTGGTGTTAGACAATTATTTTGTACGTTTTCCTTCTTCGTTCACCATAATCATTGTTCCACGAGGATTTACGCACTATTTCGAATTCAGAAATTCAAATTTTCTCTTTGCCTTCTACCTGTCGTAGCAAGGTACATTACTCTGCTTAATTTTGCCTGGTTATGTGGAAGAGTTATCACTCTTCTATCATTACCTACTCGTTAGCAATAGAACAAGCAATTGTGAACAAAGGTGAAATCTTGCTTCTGTTAACACAGTTTACAGTTTTTAAAAACTTGTGATATGCTGAAGACTAATTCTTCAGTGAATCTCTCTCTGTTCATGGTAATAGTGAAGCAGAACACTCTCGGAGTGGTTGGCGTTAGGAAGGGCATCCAGCCGTAGAAACTCTGCCAGATCAGATTGGAGTCTGGTGCAGCCATCTGGTTTGCCAGTCCACTGTCAAATCGTCCAACCCATGCTAGCATGGAAAGCGTACATTAAATGATGATGATGATGAACCTTAATGGTAGAATTTTCAGTTTTAGACAAATTGTTCTGTGATGAAAAATGGTGCAGATAGCTTTAGAATGTATCTCAAAGAAAGAAATAACTGTTAAATTCTAATTGTTGAAACACAAAACCTCCATTTCTGCAGTAGATGATGAATGGGTTGTGGTATTCATGCTTTCTAAGTTGTATTAGCGGCAGAACAAAGAAATTGAAGTAGCTTTGGTCAAAAATTTAATCTCGAGTCTCCTTGATTACACTTAACTTTTGTGTTAAGGAGTTTACAGTTGATTGAAGTGATATCCGTATTGTTTGGTGCGTATGTTTATTTTATCAACTGAAGTGAAAAGTAAAATTGATTTCAGTTGAGTTACTATTCACTGTAAACCATTCAGTACTATATGTGTCTTGGTTGTCTACATTACAGTAGATTATTACGGTCTTAGTTGTTTAGTAAGAAATCAGCCCTGATCGAACAAGTCTATAATTTAAGGTATTCCAGTCACGACCATCTGGTTTTTTTCCCTCCTTCCATGCAACAGTGTATCTAGGATAGTATTATCCATTGTATCTTTTTTTTTTTTTTTAAAGATTTTAATGTGTAATTTGAGGTAGCTGCTGCTATTTCAAGTCTTTCGTATGTACAGTTTTAGTGTTGGGGTGATGGTAAAAAAAAAAACCCAAAAAAGTCATTACCTTTAGTTTTAAACTATTGAAGCTAACCATCTGGAATATTAGAGTTTTCTTTTCTTCACAGTAATGGAAATATATATCTTTCTGAACCAATACGTATAATTATACTAACTGTTCCTGGGTACACAACAAAGACCAGTAAACGATTTTGAAGGGAGGTTACTCTGTACACGATTATCTCCCATTTTACAATTTTACTTCAATTTTGATAAGTCAGACTTGTTGGGACAGCATTTTATCTTTTTTATTTTTTTCCCATTGTTTTGTCATTTGTTGTCTTTCTGTTATCTCGTTCGTGCGATTCTGTTTTTGGTGATCAGCTTTCACCACTTCTCCCATTTTCTTTTTCCTCTGCAGATTTCTTCCATTTGTATAATTTGGCACATTTCTCATGCTCTTTTTTTCTCCTCTCACTTCACATCTATGCACTAACATTACATATTTTACTGGAGTGGCATGGCTTTTCTTGTGAGTCTGCCTGTGATCTTACTGCATCTCTTGCGCATGCTTATTTATGTCTGGTACACAGTACAGAATTCTTACCTATTCCTTTTCTACATATTGAGAATGACCATGGCAGCTGAGATCTGTGTTCTTTTCTGCTTACTAAAATTCTTGTTTTCGTCAGGTTTACTTTGAGGCCTCGTGATTCTACGATTTGCTTCTATATTAGGCATTTCTTTTAATTTTTCAGTAGATTCATCTAAAAAACTTGTCAATGGCACATCGGAGTTCCCATGGACAGCCAGTCTTCTTATGTCATGGAGAACTATGATAAACCGGAAACTGATAATTGAGCTTTGATGGACACTTATCTCACTGAGCTCCTTTTTAATTCTCACTTTGCTGATGACATGGGTTGTACAGCTGTAACAAACCATCCACCTGTTCTTAATTTTGTTAGTAATCACCTGATAGCAGAGCATGGTACCCTGTCAGAAGTTTACTTCTGGTTGAGAAATGCTAAATACAGAGCCTTACCCTTAGCTGAGGACATCTGTAGTTCTCTCATTCAGAAGAGAGCATTGGTGCACAATTAAACTCTATATCATCTAAGCTCTCTTCAAACAGTTACTGCAACTCTTTACTTTTTTTTCACAAACAGGTCCAGTGTTTTGCTGCTTCTGTACTTGCTTATTTCTATGCCATTCCTTGAATATAACAATTTACCGTTTTATCTGGTGTCTCTGTCCCCTAGATATTTCAGTGACTATCCCTATTTGTCTGGCTTCTTTCCCTCTGTTCATATCCTTAATTATACTTTCAACTCTGTTGTTGTCAAATTCAATAGCTTGTCCCAGTGATATGTCTACTTAAAGTAGATCCCCTCTCCTAAGCCTTTCCATTCAGCTGTTTCTTGTATCATTTCTGTGTTTCTTCTTGGTGTCTGTGAATGTGAGTATGCTGTTGTCATTCTATACAAACTTTTCCCCAACAATGTTTTGATTTTGCCCCTACACATTGTTTTGCAATCCAGAACATCCCATACTCTCGTCAAAGAACATGTAATATATTTCTTAAAAACTTATATTTTCCAGGATTTTTACCTATAGGTAAGATAACTTAATTGATTAGGAGTTGATTTTTGTTCGTTTATCTAATACATAAAATCCAGTAACTCGTTGAATTAACACCTTTTCATTATTATTATTTTTATAAGTTGAGTAAACTTTTGTTAAAATTTCAATAAATTGGAAAATACTAGAAAATCAAACTATTTTTAAAACTTGTTTTTATTAAAATGGATATTTCTCAAAATTCATCTTTAAGTGACTAAAAATTTATGTCTTAGAAAAAGTTTGATATTCAGTTTATTTCATTTTATTAATTTTTTAATCGTATTTATTAATAAATGTTAATCTTACTATTAATAAGTGTACCAATGCCAATGAGAGTTGTCTGAGGCATGGTTATTTCTTCTTGATGATGATGATGATAGTTCCAAATTTTGGCACAAAAGTGGGAGTGAGCTAGTTGATTATATTGACCCCACTATTTGACTGGGGTCAAGATATTTTATAGATCCTGAAAGGATGAAAAGCTAAGTTGATCTTAGCATTTGAACTCAGAACGCAGTGAGCAGAAAGAAATTCTGCGAAGCATTTTGTCTACCATGCTAACAATTCTGCCAGTTTACCTAATAATAATAATGGTAATAGGAATTATTATTATCATTAAGGCAGCCAGCTGGCAGAATTGTTAGCACTCCTGGCAAAAGGCTTTGCAACATTTTGTTTGTCTTTATGTTGCGTGTTCAAATTCTGCCTAGATTCACTTTGCCCTTTATCCTTTTGGGGGTCGATAAATTAAGTACCAGTTGAACACTAGGGTCAATGTAATTGACTTAATCTGCTTCCCTTGTGGCAAAATTTGAAACTATTATTATTATTATTATTATTACTACTAATATGGTGAGCTGGCAGAAGTATTAGCACACTGGACGTAAGGCTTAGCAGCATTTCATCCATCTTTCATCTTTTTGGGGGTTGATGAAATAAGTACCAATCAAGTACTGGGTTCGATGTAATTAACTTTCCTCCTCCCGTAAAAATTGCAGGTATTGTGCCTTTAAACGAAAAGATGGTGAGCTGGCAGAATCGTTAGCATGCCGGACAAAATGCTGAGAAACATTTTGTCCATCTTTACGTTCTGAGTTCAAATTCTACCAGGGTTGACTTTGCCTTTCATCCTTTTGGGGTCGATGAAACTGTAACATTGGGGCGATGTAATCAACTAGTCCCCTCACCCAAAATTTCAGGCCTTGTGCCTTTAGTAGAAAGAATTATTATTATTATTATTATTATTATTATTATTATATTTTATACTTTTGATATTATGGTTGTTGTGGTTTGGCAGTAATGAAATTTGGTTTCAGTTCTTAGTTATAAGTATGTTAGTGATTTCTTTTATATGTTTGAGAAAGACTTAATTGCTATAACTGCAATTAACTTTTTCTTCTTCTATATATAACCATTATCTTTAATGTTTATAGCTTTTATTTTATTACAAAATTATCACAAAATGAATATTGTCCTTTTTATAATCATTCTTAATGCCCAAATACTTTGTTTTATAACTCATTCAAATGTGTTGCAGTATTGTCTAGTTAAGTTTAAATCTAAATTCTGTTACTCTCTCTTTTTACTCTTTTACTTGTTTCAGTCATTTGACTGCGGCCATGCTGGAGCACCAGTACTTATTCTATCGGTCTCTTTTGCCGAACCGCTAGGTGACGGGGACGTAAACACACCACCATCGGTTATCAAGCAATGCTAGGGGGACAAACAGTCACACAAACATATACACACACACTTATTTATATATACATATATACGACAGGCTTCTTTCAGTTTCCGTCTACCAAATCCACTCACAAGGCATTGGTCGGCCTGGGGCTATAGCAGAAGACACTTGCCCAAGATGCCATGCAGTGGGACTGAACCCGGAACCATGTGGTTGGTTAGCAAGCTACTTACCACACAGCCACTCCTGCGCCACTGTTGCGATAGATTTTTATCTTTTTTAAATACCATTATTATAATTTGATTCATTTAGGTATTTTATAGAACAATTACCACATTGTGTAGATGGACAGTTATTTAAATGTTATATTAAAATAAATGTTATCTACATATAAAATAAGGTTTAAGGTTAAGAAAAGGTATCTTAACCCATTATCATTTAAATTAATCCCCTTTATTATTTAAATTATCCAGCCCAAATATTCTTGTTTTATGTTCAAACTAGTCAGATCTGGCATCTCACATCTACGCAACAATGTCATCCTGAAAATAGGTGATCACATCATTGAAATCTGAATGTTATGATATTATGCATGAGTAGCAGGTGATACGTAAAAAACATAAAAGCACCCACTGCACTCTCGGAGTGGTTGGCGTTAGGAAGGGCATCCAGCTGTAGAAACTCTGCCTGATCAGATTGGAGCATGTTGCAGCCATCTGGTTCGCTAGTCCTCAGTCAAATTGCCCAACCCATGCTAGCATGGAAAGCAGATGTTAAACGATGATGATAATTCAAAATAATGTGAATAGTTAAGTATTACATTCGACAGAATAATCTGAATGCTAAAGGGTTAATCTATACTTACCAATCTTCTTAAGACCACTCTTGGTTTTGTTCCCAATCTGTTCCAAATCATTTGTCACTCCACTGCTCGGGGTTCTTATTCCAATAAGTTTCATGGTGGCATGAAAAAATAAAGCACACCGCACATGCTGTAAAGTGGTTGGCATGAATAAGAGGGTCCATCTGCAGAGACCATGCCAAAACCACTAGAGTACAATGAAGTCTTTGTACCCATTAGATCCTGTCAAACTGTTCAACTCCTGCCAGCATATTACTTGGACGTTAAATGATGATGATTATTATTACATTTATACTTATATTATTTATATATGGTTAAATGTAATATTTGTATTTATATTAAAATCTTAATCTTGTTATTGTATGAATGATAATCTGATGTTTTAGTAGAGAAAAATTTTATTATAGTTTTCTATAAGAATCTTGACCTCAAAAATTCACTCTGAATTCTTTACTCTCATCATCATCATCTGTCCGCTTTCCATGTTAGCATAGGTTGGTAAATGCAGTGTTAGTAGTAGCAATGCAGTTTATTTGGTAGCTTATAATTCTAAAGCCCTTTCGCGGTTGATGTAGCCTTTTCTCTTTTACAGATTAGTAAGAATATGTACTATTTAAGTATGTAAGAGCTAAACCCAAGCTAGGTCAGTGCAGACTAAGGACTTGATCTCTGTAAAGTCATTGTCTTTTTGTTAACTTTTTAGCATTCAGACTTCTTTGTCAAATGTAATGCTTATTTATTTACATTGTTTTGAATTAATCATATATTATCTTGTAGCATCATGATTTCAATGTGAGGTTATATTTTTAAAATGATGTTGTAGGGTAGGTATGATAGGTTGGATCTGGTCAGTTTTTGCATAAAACGCACACAATATTTGGGCCAGTTTTGGTTGGTTTAAAGGGTTAAACATTTCTCTTATTTTTGTATCATAGTCATCATTTAACATAGTTTTACTGTGTTGGTTTGGAGTGCCTCCTGGTCTATTCAACCTGCTTCTTTACTAGACTGATAGACTTGAAGAGAGAGAAAAGGAGTTTGAGTATATTGAGTACATAAATTGCTTTTTTGCACTTAAGAGCTGAGTAGATCATGGGTATACTCATTTTGATTGTCCTCACTCAGCTTTTATGCATTAACGCTTTCGTTACTATATTTCTGACCAAAATACACCCCTTATGTGTTTCAGTTAATTTCTAACGTAATCATAAATTTAGTCTGGTTTCATTAAACAACTATAACTTTTTTATTTATCAATATATTAACTTGAATTTTGGAAGATAATTTAATGAAATGTTCTCAACCAATTCTATACTATAATTTTTGTCACAAAGTGACTCTAATTGCAGGTAGATACAGGTAAATTCAACAAAATATAAAATTATTAAAATTTTGTTCAAACATCGCTATAGAAAATGGGTTACTAGCTAATATTCAATTGGGTATACAACAAAATTTTACGATAGAATTTGTTATTCTGGGTAACTTTCTGATACCCATAATAATATTTATGGCAAAATAGGCCTTAATTTCATTTAAGGTTGTGGGAAATAACAAACTATCCTTTCTTTCACTTTGTTTACGTTTAGCGTAACGGTTCGTTTCTGCCGTAATGATTTCAAATAGGCTCATTCGAAAAAGTAAAAAGAAATAGTCTAAGGCTTTACTCTTCTGGGAAAGTCTGTGGCTTGGTCCAGTTTTTTCAGAAAAATCACCGAAAGAAACAGTTTTTAAATTTTCACTCCATTCAAGTGCCAATTCATTTTCTTTATCGCTGTCGGAGCTCTCGGATTCACTGTTTTCACTTTCGGAAAATGAAACATCGGATTCATTATCAAATACCGCGTGCTTTTTTTTTTTTTCAGTCATAGAGTTAGATTTATGAAGGTCTTCAGTAGAAAATCCTTCGAATTCTGACTCGCTGCTTGATATAATGAAATTCGTATCCATTTTTTGTCAGAATTACAAATTTTGAAAACACAATAGGAACAAATTTCGGAAAAAAATCTCCCAAAATTCACGGAATTAAAATTACACTTCGATTTTTGTACAAAACTGTAGTTGAACTGTTTACGAAGTATAATATGTGTTTTCACGCATGTAATAGAGATTTGCTCTGATATTCTCATTTAAATATGAATAGGTAAATTCGGGCGGTTTTGGGCGGCTTGGTCACATTAACCAAAATTTTTTTCGGGCGGTTTGGTAACGAAAGAATTAAGGTATTATATATAACTAGCAGTATCGCCTGGCATTGCTCGGGTTTGTAAGGGAAATAACTATATAAGCATTTTTAGAGAGTTATATAAAAAAAATGCATTAAAAATGGAAAAAAATTGATGGTAAATTTTTTTTTAAATCGTTGACTCATTGTAGACATTTTTAGAGAGTTACTTCCCCTATATAGTAGCGAAAAAATGCATTAAAATGGAAAAAAATGATGGTAAATTTTTTTTTTGAATCGTAGACTCATCGTAGACGCGCGCTAATACCCAGACGGGCTCGATATGAATCACGACTATAAGATACCCGCTTTTGGTTACACTGCACCGCAAAATGTGGGAGTAAGAAATCTAAATCGTAGGAGACAGACACAACTTCACTTTTATATATAAAGATTATGAACTAACTTTATTGAGTTTTAACTCAATATGAAATAGATACATCTCTCTAGTTACCTGGCATAACAGGTATTTCTTCTACTTGTTTAACCCTTTCGTTACTGTATTTATTTTGAGATGCTCTGTGTTTCTTTCTATTATTTTAAATATAACAAAGAATTTAGTAAAATAACTTAGTTATCATTAAGCTAGTGTTAGGAATGTAAATTGTGACTAAGGCTTGGTGGAATATTTTAATTCAAAACTTATGAAAAACAAGACATTTTACCACAGAGCCAGAGCCGGTTTTGGCCAGGTTAGTAACAAAAGGGTTAAAGGAAGAAGACAAGATCAAATGGCAGCTGTAATATACCAGTAACATACTTTAGTATATTACTGGTCATCATGTTCATCATCACCATTATCTATCCCATTGTCACTTTTGGTTGCTTTAGAAACTACCATCTTTTTATCACTTCCAGCGTTGCTATGTGATCTGGCACTATTTTGGTGGTGTCCTGTGGGCCTTTGGTTGTATTGTTCATTTGTTGTTGTTCAAGTTGCTAATATTACATCTGTGTATGAGCAGGCCTTCATGGGTCTACTTCACAATATTCACTCATACTAGTGGGACTCAATCATCATCATCCTCCTCCTCATCATCATTGTCATCATTCTAATCATCCATGTTATCATACTTTGATCATTTATCACCACCAGCATTGTGCAGCTGTTTTTTTTTTTTTTTTTTTTTTTCCATTTATTCTACTCTTGCAGTATTAACAGCTGCAGGAGTTCTTGCCTTGCCTTCTACTCATCTTTGCTACTCCTCACTGGCTCTCCACTCCTCTGTTGATGTCTACAGGGGTCTTCAAGCGTGGAAAGGGGTAATGATGTCTTGTGGGTGTTCTATGCATAAGGAGCATGATTACAGTTGTGGAGGTCATGATAATGATGGCAGTGGTATTTATAAAGAAGGAAAGTACTCAGAACTTTTCCTCTCCACTACTCTTACCACTACTGTAAAATCTCTGAAGCCAGTGAAGGAGTCTCTATGTGGTTGCTTCATTTGCAAGAAATAACAGCCAAATCTTCAAATTACACCCTTACTGGATGTTAAAAAACATGCTAAAAAAAAAATGAATGATAAAAAGGAAATGAATGTTAAAAAATATGCTAAAAAACAATGAATTTTCCTAGACTATGATAACATAGTCTAGGAAAAAAATGGAGTGGTCTCAGTTGGAATGTCCTTGTTAAGAGGTTTGCTCATTTAGATGATATGCTGTTAAACATAGCTGTCATTGCTATTGTAATTATCACCACAACCATCTCCATCACTATCATCCTTCCACTTCAGATTTTTTTAGTTTTAATCATTTTCTCTCTTTTGCTTGTTTCCTTTTTTTTTTTTCCTCTCGACTGTTCTATAAAAAAAGTCTGTTTTCTCTATAAACTCTCATACAGCTTCATCAGTAAGTGTGACCAATAATTAAATAAATAGATAACCAAAGCTTTTGTCAACTTTATCCACTTGCTTGCTTTTGCACATTTCTACTGTCTGACTTTTCTTTGGTTTAATTTGATTTATAAATGGAGATGATTTTTTTTTAACTTCTAAATTTTTTTTTTTTTAATGCAAAATATTGACTTATTAATTAATCAAATCAGGTTTGGTAGTTGACAGGTGAGAAACAGCAGCAATTGACAGCAAATATAGATTTAGTTTGCTGGAAATCTACTTTAAAATATCCTAATTATAGAGTGGTGTTGGGGTATGAATACACACACTTACACACACATACATTCAGACATGCACACTCATTTATATACACACATATGCACAATGTATGTATGAAATGTACGAATAATTTTTTGGAATAACTTGATTTAATTTGAAATTTATTTACAAAATCCATTTAAAAATATGATTTTAATAATTAAATTGCTTGTTGTTGTTGCTAGGGATTTTATTTATATTTCTTTTTCCTCTTCAAAAGTTTTGAAAATATTTGATTATGGTGAAATTTCAATGATTTCATTAGGAAAAATTTCAACAAGAAATTCATTTTCAGAAGATTTCAGAAAAAAAAAATCATCAAGAAAAAAAATCAACACAAAGATAAAGAATATAAAATCATATTTTTGCTCATATATCAAGTGTTATCTGTTTTTGTATCGTTAGGTTTTCTTATTTTAAATTCAAATATGTTAACTATTTTTTAAACATAAATTAAAATTTAGTGTTACTTATAATTATTCATTTTTTTACATGAAACTTATTTTGAGATTTACAATGTGTATGTGTACTGAGTGTACTTACTTAAGCCCTTTTCTCCCTATGGAGTATTGGTCATCAATGGCTTTTCTCCACAGTTCTTGACTCTGGGCTGCCCTGAGGGAAGGCCTTCCTCTCCCAGCTGTTGCTGGTTTTGAATTGTCATTGATGCTTCTAGAATTTTGATTGTTGCTTGGTAGGGTTGTTGGCCCTATTTAAACCTATTTTTACTCCTGAGAAGAGGTGATCCATATTAATCTGGCCGCTATCCTTTGGCTTGTTCAGTGTGGGGTGGTGGAGTAGGGACTACCAAAAACTTGCACTCCACTAGCATATTTCTTGGTTATGGAGCATGCATGCCATCTCACTGCAATAAGGACTGGATCTTGTAGTGAGTACTGAGTGTACTTGTGTACAATATACACAACAGACATTTAAAAGGTTTTTCCCCAAAAAATAAGAAGTTAACCTTGCAGGCCCTATAACAGTTTTCTCCACTTTGAATTGTACTCATGAGGTTATCTTTCTGAAGCAATATTTTATGGCCAGGTGCCCCTTCTGTTAACCATTTTAGTTCCCTCTTACACATACCTATTCTAAAACTGGACCACAGACAGTCATTGTACAATATGTATCATTATCATCATCTTTTTAATATCTGTTTTTCCATGCTTATTTGAGCAGGACAATATATTGAGGCAGATTGTCTATGGCTGAATGCTCTTCCATTTGCCCAAGGCAATATTTCCCCATAGCCAGACATGTTTTCACAAAGTATTGGAAATGAATGCTGTAGCATGTATGACAGTGACACTCGTATTGCAGTTATCATGCGATGTCAAGACAAGGAGACACAAACATGTACATGCATGCACACACACAGATGCACATACACACGCACCCAATGAACTTCTTTCAGTTTTTTTTGATCAGATCCACTCAGGCTTTATTTGAGTGCTTGGGCATTTCTACTATATTTCTAATCTAACCCTGGACATTTCTACTATAGTGTAGGCCTAAGGTATCAAGGTGTCATGTAGTGGGACTGAACTTGAAGCTATTTATGTAACGCTTTGGTTTTACAAAATGGAATTTCTTCAGAATATATCTTTTAATGGAGCAACCATGTATCTCCTCTTCAGCAAGACACCTGTTCTTGTCTCTATCATAATTTAGCCTCTCATCACCTGGCATAAAGCCACCTCCCACAATATTAGTTCCCACTTAGTCACAGGGTCTTGTCTAGTGGGTTATTTGGTGACCTCACTGATGCTGAGCACCCTGTACACTTTGTAAACTGATCACCCATTAGGCAGGACATCTTGCCATAGAACCCATGCCAAAGCAGATACAGGTGTTTGCTACAGCCCTCTGACTCATCAGTTCCTGTTGAACCATCCATGCCAGCATGGAAAACATGTTTAATGATGAAGGTGTTAGTGTGACCTAAAGTTCTGTTAACATGGTCAGTGATTAACCCTTTAGCATTCAGATTAATTTATCACATGTAATGCGTATTTATCCACATTAAAAAAAATTAATCATATATTATCATGTAGCTTCAAGATTTTAAAGTTGTGATTGTTTATTTTTAGAATGACATTGTAGGGTAGGTGGGAGAGGCTGGATCTGGCCAGTTGGAACATAAAACAAGTAGAATATTTGGGCTAGATATGGCTGGTTTAACCCTTTCGTTACTGTATTTATTTTGAGATGTTCTGTGTTGCTTTCGTTTACTTTAAATATAACAAAGAATTTAATAAAATAACTTAGTTATCATTCAGCTAGTGTTAGGAACATAAATTGTGACTAAGGTTTGGTGGAAGATTTTAATTCAAAACTTATGAAAAGAAGACATTTGTACTCAGAGCTAGGGCCGGTTTCAACCGGGTTGGTAACGAAAGGGTTAAATGCTAAATGGTTTAAATACTAGAGGTGGGAAGCTGGCAGAAACGTAAGCACGCCGGGCGAAATGCTTAGCGGTATTTCGTCTGCCGCTATGTTCTGAGTTCAAATTCCGCCGAGGTCGACTTTGCCTTTCATCCTTTCGGGGTCGATTAAATAAGTACCAGTTACGCACTGGAGTCGATATAATCGACTTAATTCATTTGTCTGTCCTTGTTTGTCCTCTCTGTGTGTAGCCCCTTGTGGGTAGTAAAGAAATAGGTTTAAATACTAGACTTTCTTTTTTTTTTAACTTTGATTTTTGCATTTGTACCTAATTGTTTGATTACACTATGTTGTAGTTTCTTTACCTCACTATTTTAAAATTTCTTTTGGATGGACATCTTATCTGTTAAAGATAGCGTCTTGTCCCAAGAAATCAAATCTGGGAAACCATTGTTGAATTGTATAATTTTTGATGCTGATGTTTCTTCATAATGGCATCTCTAACGTCAGCTGAGTTTGTGACTTGTTACTGGATGATAACTTTTATGACTCTGTCTGTATGAATGTGAGAGCATTCAGGTTAGCAATCTGGAATACAGGAAACCGTTTTAGCATTTTTAGCTTCCCTACTGCTGTTACAGTTCATCTAATTGTGTGGGTGTATGTGTTTTCATGGCTTATCAATAAAACTTGATCATCTTCTCATTAAAAGAAACAACAACAAAAACAAAACAAAAGAGAGTTCAAGACTTAAAAAAAAAAAACACAACAGCTATATTGCTGAAAATGAATAAATCACTTGCTATCATATGTGTTTTGTTGCACATGATAGCTTTTGGCTTGGTGTTGGTGTGGCTTTTAATTTTAGTCTGTTTTGTATTGAATTTATACTGTACTTTTCTTTAAGGATTAATATTATATGATAGCAAATTTGTTTAATATAATTTTGGAGAGAGCGAAAGGAAGAGAGAGAAATAGAAAGTCTCTTGGTTATGAAAATCTGACTATGAGGTTAAAAACAAACCTTAAATTGCAAATATTTATTTATAATTTTCTTTTTCCGAAACATTATTTGTTTCTAATTTTCTATCTCTGAAGGGGTTTTTTTTTCCCTTCTTCTGACATCCTTTGTCTGTACTGCTTCATCTCTCTCTACTTTCCTTTTGTATATATCCATTCATCAAATCAACATAGTATTTAGATGACTCAATTGGGTTTTCGGTATTCAATTTGTGTATATTTTATGTTTCTTTAAAAGAAATAAATAAATAAATAAATATATGTATGTATGTGTGTGTGTGTGTGTGTGTGTGTGTGTATATATATATATATATGAATTTAAAGGAAAAGTTGAAGAAAAAAAAATTTTTTTTTTGGTTTTTGTTTTTCTCTCTCCTCTCCCAACACATTTATTGTTGGTTTGTTTCATTAAAAATTTCCATCTGAGCGAAAAATAATAGAGAGAAAATGATATAAAAATGAGAAACATTAGAAAAATATTGCCATGAGTTAAATCGGCGATATATTGCAAAATTGATTCATATATTGTCCTTCTTATGTCTTCTTGTTTGAATGGACATCAGTTTACTTAGGCATGAAATCTTCTAGAACTGCTTCTTCATAGAAATGCTTTCCTCTGTAGTGTCTTAGAATATGCCTGTGTGTGTGTGTGTGTATATATATATATATACACACACATAAATATACATACTTGCACACATGCACTCATAGGCACGGCTACACACTCAGTTTGCTTCGTTAAATTTTGTTGTCATTTGTTTTGTTTTATTTCTCAGTGATAAATGTTCACAAGCAGTATATTTTATGAATTATATTTGAATGTGTTGTTATTGTTATTATTGCTGTTGTTATTTAATTTCTGTCTCTTATTTGTGTTCTAAAACTTGCTTGCAGATCTATGAAAGTATAAGTTAGCCGTTAGCTCCTTAATTCTTTCATTTGACTTCCAGATTTTTGTTATTTCATGAAAAGGAACTTGCAAATAACAGAATATTTCTAGATGTTTTTCTGAGATATTTCTCCAGCGTACACTGACACTTCTATTGTCTATTCTTCTAATATTTCAATCTACTTTTATTATTTAATTCTCAGGCATCTATCTTGATATTGGAAGAGTTCTTCAATTGCTTCTTTGTGTGTGTGTGTGTGTGTTGCATGAAATCTTAGTGGTGCTAAGTGAAATGTAGAATAGTGCACAAACTCACTTTAGTTTCTTGAAAGATGTAGTTTTGAATTGTGTTACTTGGTTTCTTACCATTCCTTTATTTCACTTGCACACTATTCCATTCTGTCTATCTACCTAGTGTGTGTGTGTGTGTATATATATATATAGCATGGAAAACGGACGTTAAATGATGACGATTTTTTATATATATATATATATATATATGATGTTAAATGATGATGATGATGATGATATATATATATAAAATATCTTTTTATTTGTTTCAGTCATTAGATTGGGGTCATGTTAGGGCATGGCAATGAAGAATTTTTAGTCGAATGAATTGACCCCCCAATACTTATTTTTTCAAGCAAGCTTGGTACTTATTCTATCAGTACTTTTTGTGAACCGCTATGTTGTGGGGACATAAACATCAACTGTTGTGTAGTGAAGCCTGTCATGCACACGTGCACACTCACACATACATACACACACACACACACAGTGTGTGTGTGCGTGTGGTAGGCTTCTTTCGGTTTGCATCTGTTAAATCCACTCAAGGCTTCAGTCAACCTGAGGCTGTAGTAGAAGAAATTTTTCCAAGGTGTCACTTGGTGGAATTTGAACCTGGAACCATGTGGTTGAGAAGCAAGGTTCTTACCACACAGCCATACCTAGTACATGGTCAATGGCTTGCTATAGAAGCTCATACAACTATTGTACTAACAGGGCATGAAACTTACCGTGACATGCATTTAAATCCCATTTATTAAATGATACCCACACACATGCATACTCTCACTTCATATCTCCCCCTCTCTCTTTCTCTCTCTCTCTCACACACACACGTACGTGGCAAGCTACCATATCCACTCACAAGGCTGTCTGGGGCTGTAGTAGAAGACAGTAGGGTGCCACTCAGTGGGACTGAACCCGGAACCAAATGGTTGGAAAGCTGTTTTTTTTTAACTATACAACTGTGCCTATCGTATATATATATATATAAGCACAGGCATGGCTTTGTCGTAAGAAGCTTGCTTCTCAAACATGAAGTTGATTCCTACCGTGTATCACCTTGGGCAAGTATCCTCTTCTATAGACTCAGACTGACCTAAGCCTTGTGAGTCCATTTGATCAATGGAAACTGAAAGAAGCCCATCATCTATATATGTGTGTGGTGTGTGTGTGTATATATATAATATATATATTATATAAAAGGGCTTAGTAAAATAAATTACTTTGCCGCATACACTGAACTCATTAGAAATAGCGCTAAAAACTTTTTTAAAGCTATTTCAATACTAGTTCAGCAGATCTTCGAAAGGGTATGTTCTTTTTTCATGTTTCCAAATCCAAACCAGGATTTCTGAGCTGATGATAGAAATGTTTTTTGACTAATCTTGAAACGTACGTCTCAAATAACCTTAGCATTTGATTTTTCGATGTCCTTACCCCCAAACTTTTGTGAGTTGAATTAAGCAAACACTATATATGAGAGAGATTTTCTTTAAGTATTAGACTAGCTTTAAAAAAGTTTTTTAGCTGCTATTTCTAATGAGTTCAGTATGCGGCAAAGTAATTTATTTTACTAAGCCCTTTTATATATGTAATAATTTGAATTCGCCTGAATGTTCCCTTTGCATACTGAACACTTGGTGAAATTGATTAATAATTAATTAATTTTGCCCTCAATTGTTGAAATATATATATATATATATATATATATATATGTGTGTGTTTGTCTCCCCACCACTGCTTGACAACCATTTTTGGTTTGTTGTCCCTATAACTTAGTGGTTCTGCAAAAGAGACCAATAAAATAAGTACCAGGCTTTAAAAAAAGAAGTACCGGACTCAGTTCACGTTTCAAGGTGATGCCCCAGCATGGCTGCAGTTTTATGACTGAAACAAGTAAAAGAAAAGAGAAAAGATTATATATATCATCATTATTTAACATCTGTCTTCCATACATGCATGGGTAGGATGGATGACAGGAGCCAGCCAGGCAGAATAACTACCCTAGGTTACTGTGTCTATGTATATATATGCGTACATACAAATATTACTAAGGGTACAAGTAAGTGCCAGCATTGTTAGAGTTAAAACAACACTTAGCCATGAACAGAACATTTTCTGTTACAAAAGGACTAATCTATTGATTGACAAGGGAGACAAGCTCCCTAAGCAAGTGAGGGTGCCATATCACAGTGATTTTTAGGTCAAATTAATCCTCATCATTGACGCTACCCCATTGCCCCTGGGCAGTTGATAGATAAGTGCTTTTGTAAGAGAAAATGTTCTGTTCATGGCTAAGAGTTGTATTTCTAGCAATGTTGGTGCTTACTTGCACTCATAGTTACTTTTAGTAACGTCTATACTTGTGCCTTTTGGTTTTAAATTGTGACTAGCCACTTTAATAATTCATGTATATCTTGTTGCTCACACATGACCATCATCCATCTTTCTTTTCCTCATGTGACCATCTTTATTTTTCTGCATGATGTTCTAAGGTCTGGACGTCTTCTATCTCTCTCTTCTATTTGTATCTCTCTTGTATCTTTTTTCTTTTCAAAGAAAATATTTCTCCCAGCTTTCACTATTTTCCTCTCATTCTGGTCTAACAATCCGCCATTTTTGTTTTCGTTCGGTTTCCTTGTATATCTCCACTGTCCTGTTTTTGTTTCCAAATTTGACCCTTCATAAATCCAAAATTTTATTTTGGAATTTATGTCTTCGAAGACTCATTGTCATTGAATGCTTGAAATGAGGAGTTGATAGACAGCCGACAACTAATGAAGAGTCGTTCTCCATGTTACGTGTCTTTTCCATTTTTTTTACTCTTTTTGTTTGCGTATTTAACTTGTTTGATTTCATATTTCATGTTGTTTACACAGTTGGTGACGTTCTGTACCCATATATGCACATATATATATAAAAAATCAAAATAATCAACAGGATATCTTGTTGCTTATTTTGATATTATTCACCTTACTTCGAGCTGTGTGGATAATACTGGACTGACTTGGTGCTTCAGCTTAATTACCTAATTCAACTGAATCTCAATTATATATATATATATATATACATACAAAATAAGAAAATGGAGGAATAGATAATACCAATTCATATAATTTATTAACTAATTATTTAGATTAAATAGGAACATCCAAATCCAACAGAATAATACAGAGTAAAACAATATACATCAATAAGTAAGATAATACCATAAGAATAATACATATAAAATGGATCTTACAGCTGTTTCAGCCTGTAGATAAGAGTATCTCATTATGAATGAATTGCATTGCAATTCTTAGCATTTATGTATTAGCCTTTCTGGGTACTTTACTGGCAGTATATTGGATAAATGATATCCCATAGTGGGTTACACTCATAACCCCTATCTCACTTTATATATATATATAGATATATAGTGTGTATTGGACTTATAGGCAATAACTTTTTCTCTTGTTAATGTATTGATGATTTATCTGTTTCAGCTCCTGCTCGGGGTGCTGCACCTCCTGGAAACATGATGATGGGAATGCGAGGGCCACCTCCAATGGGACGTGCTGCACCACCTCCACCTGCTATGAGAGGACCACCACCAGGTATTAACCCATTTCAATTATTTTTATTTCATTGTATCGTGTTTTGTGTGCTAACATAGTGTAAATTGCATGTGTCTTTCTCTCTTTTGATGTAAAGGCAGAGTAGTTTTGTAGAAATTCAATATGGCTCCAGATACCATGACACTTCTGCTGGTGTCCCTGTGGTCATCCAGAGAAAACATGTTGAAAAGAAGCTATTAAGCACCCTAACCCTTCAGCATTTAAACCGGCCATATCCGGCCAAAAATATTTTACCTGTTTTATGTTCAAACTAGCCCTATCTGGTCTCTCACACCAACCCTACAATATTGTTTAAAAAATTAACAGCTACCTCGTCAAAATCTCATAGCTACAAGATAATGCATGATTAATTCAAAACAATGTGGATAAAAAAGGATATAATGCGAACACTAAAGGGTTAAAGCAATTTTAACAATAGATATTGAGATTTACTGAGCTTGCACGCTTATCTTGGAACAACTGATTCTGTGAAACCAACTTCACAATGTAAAGTGTAGATGTTTGCATGGTGCTTTGCTCTTGTATATCCTAGAAAATAAACAAATTTCCTTGTTTTTATTTTAATGTATTAGTTTATGGTACTCGGAGCATTATTTACTTTTTCAACTGTAAACAATATTGTTACCGTATTAGCAGTGATAGAGCACATATTTAACCACAGAAATATAAAAACAAAAAAAAACAACTTAATCATTTTTTATTCATAAGGGCTGTGATTTGATTAAGAATGTATCATTACTTGAGCAACAAGTACATATGCACACATACACCAACTAGCTGCAGATTCCTGGATTTACTCAAATTAATGATCTTAGATGCAAACAATTTTATGCACTTGCACTGAGCATAGTTCCCAGGCATGGGGTCACTGCACTGTGAAATACTCCATTTCTGGCAGATGTTGCAACCATACATATCATGGTGCCCATTAGTATGCTTATTAATAGGCAAAAGGCAAACTACTTAAATTATTATGTAATTAAAACTTGATCAATATCAGTAATTATGAATCTGTTTATTATTGTTGTAGAAAAGGTTCCCTAATTTTGCGTATTATATGGAAGAGGCTTTCATTAACCCTTTGTTACCGTATTTATTTTGCGATGTTCTGTGTTTCTTTCAATTATTTTAAATATAACAAAGAATTTAGTAAAATAACTTAGTTATCAAGCTAGTGTTAGGAACATAAATTGTGACTAAGATTTGGTGGAAGATTTTAATTCAAAACTTATGAAAAACAAGACATTTGTACTACAGAGCCAGAGCCAGTTTCAGCCAGGTTGGTAATGAAAGGGTTAAATAGATTGGTGGATTTAAAGAGAGATGGTCATTGTTGCTGTTGAAAGCGGGTTGATTATCATGCTAAGACCAAATAATGTTATTATACTCATGGCATCATATACTTTCTATTGCATTTAGCACTGGTTGCACCCATAGAGGGCTATGTGATTTGTTTATCTCTTATTTAAAACCTGTAAATATCACCAGCTCTAGGTAGCTATTGATTCTGTTATTGAGAGCAAACAGTTGTTTGCTTGACCTGCTAAAAACAGCAGCTATTTTTGCTTAAAAAGAGAAGATGGGATAATGTAGTCTTACATACATCCTAACTGGAAAATCTTTGATCATGTTTGCTCAGTCTTTGCTGGCCTGGTGTTAAGCAATCGGTATGAGATGATTTCAGAGGAAAACCATTTGTATGATGAATATTCTTTTTTTAATCTTACTATAAAATGTTTTAACGTCTATTACAATTGTGCACCCTTCCTTTGTTTTTTGTTTTTAAATTTTGACTTCATCATTTAACATCTGTTTTCCATGGGTTGGACAGCCTGATAGGAACTGGTAAGACAAGGGGCCACACCAAGCTCCATTGCCTGTTTTGGCATGGTTTCTATGGCTGGATGCCCTTCCTAACACCAACCGTGTTACAAAGTTTACTGGGTGCTTTTTACTTGACACCAGCACCAGTGCTTTTTATGTGACACTTGGTTTTGAGATCTCAATTATATTGTGGTTGGCGGGTCTTCTCGAGTACTGCAGTGTTCCACATATCTCAGTCCTCTGTCATCTCTTTCATAAGGGCCAGCTGTACCTGATATTAACATTTTTAGATTTAAGTAATAGATTTCTTGGTTGCACTCAGCTTCCACTTAGACTGAGTATCCTTTGCTTTTCTTCCTATTTGAGTTTTGGCTCTAAATATTAAATGCAGTCCTTCACCCAATGAACTTCAGTTCCATGGAATTTTATTACAGCTTGCGTGTTTCTGAGATATACAAACTTTAACCCATATAAACCCCTGGTTGTGTTTTTGCCTTGCAAAACCTGCTCCTACTTGTTTGGACATGAACTCACCAGGAAGCATTTGACTGAGCATACGGAATGTTCAGTAGGCAGTCGACACCCATAGCTAACAGTTGCATATTGTCCTTCTCTTCCATGAACAAATGTACAAATTAGTCAGTTGATTTCTCTTTCTGAAAATCCCACTTTACCCAGATTCTCCTTTAAGTATTTACTAACAAAACCTAGTGCTCCAATTATTATTGGCATGAATATGATTGAGAAGCAAGCTTCTTAGTCACATAACCCTGTCTGTACTTATGTTGAACTTGAAACTATGTGATTGAGGAGTGAATTTTTTAACCACATGGCCAATGTGTGTGGGTGAATATCTACATTCTACTTCTGGATGAAACCTATTAAGTAAAAAAACAGTGATATGCTGACATTCCTTGTTAACAAATTATCCTTAGCCCTGTGCCTTTGAAGATGGAATAAAAAATATCTTTTACTTGCTTAAACGTAAAGGTTAGTGACAGGAAGGGCATCCACTTTAAAATAATATTTCAATAATCTTCATCCAGTCCATGCTACCTTGTATAAATGAACAAATACTACTGCTTTTGCAGTTTTGATAATGGTCCAATAAATGTTGATAATATTACGTCAAGGATAACACATCGCAGCTATAAATTAGTTTGCTTCCTCAGTAAAGAGTAACTTAGCTGTTTGTTTATTCAGCAGCCTTTTGTATAGGTTTCCCTGTAATGTTGTGTATTGAAAAGTAATCTAGAGGGAAAGATTAGGAAAATAACGCAGGTTGTTATATTTCTGTTGTTGATCTTTCTCTGTTACTTGATGTTGCTTCCCCTCTTCGTATTATCTGCAGCAGTTTTTTCCCATTTTTTCCATTTTCTGATTTTTCTATTCTTGCAACATTTATTATTTGTTGCAGTAAAATTATTGTTGCTGTTATTGTTATTATTATTATTATTCTTGCTGTTGTTATTGTTATTATTTTTATTATTATCTAGCAAGGGACCAAAAATATCTAGTCTGCAATTTCTTTACTGACAGACAAGATACACTACGCGAGTTTGCAATTACCTCAACCATGGCCCAAGGTTGTGGCACTCTGAATTTATCTGCTGGGCTATCAAATTAAAGCAATTTTCATCTTTTTGAATACTGCTTCCATTTATTGTGTTCTACAGCTAGAATATGCATTAACAATCTGCCTTGGGGCTCTGTCACGTGTTTTTGTGCCTACAAGATACTGTGTTAATTGCCTCCCTTTCCCATTACTTTATATCCACACCACGCCACACCACTCACATATTTTCCATCAAACAAGTTCAATTTAAACCAAACACACCACCTCCTCCTCCTCTCCACCAGTCTTTCTTCACTTTGAAGATTTTCTCCTCCCCCACTTCTTCCTTACTCTGAATTTCCAATTCATGCTGTGGCGATTGGATGCTGTTGCTGTTGCTGTTTAGTGTGTTGTTGCCAGTAGCAGCTAAGTAAAGTGCTCTATAGATAACCGACGGTCACAATTTAGTTAGATATATTGATTCCCACAGTGTTTAACTGTTTATGACAATAATTGGTTGGAGCTCAGCCTGAACTCTCTTGTGGCTGCTGCATCAGGCAGAATCTTAGTATTTCTGCTAGTGGTAGGTAGTAGACGATACACTGCCAGAAATAAAATCTCAAACAAATCCAATTGTTGGGATGCTTTTTAAAAGTACATTTCAACTATTTAGTAAGTTAAGTGTTCAGTGTCTGAAATATTTAAGATCAACGAGTGTACACACACACATACACACAATTGTTTAAATGTCCCCTTTTCCATGCCAACCCATGCCAGCATGGAACATGGACTTTGGTGATGATGATGATATATAATGTAATGCACTATGTGTGTGTGTGTGTGTGTGGTGTGTATATATATATATATATATATATATATATATATATGTGTGTGTGTGTGTATATATGCACACACACCCATGCACCCTGCTTTTTGTGTCAGTGTATATATGTATGTATGTATGTGTGTGTGTGTGTGTAATCTATTATGTTTATATACACACATACAAGGCTAAATAAACCATAACACACATACACAATATAATTTGTCATGTGTGTATTTGATTGGTGTGTAATTAACGACTTATTTTTGATTAATTATTAATTAAATTATAAAACAGTTAATTCTGCACCAATCCAATATATTCATCCATGCACCCTTGTATGTGAACATACAGAGCTAAATAAACTGTAATTATATGTCTGTCTGTCTGCCTGCTTGCCTGCCCACCTACCCACCCACCCAGTGTAATCTGTTGTTTAGCTCCAGTTCAACCCTGGTCAAGCAGATCTGTGACCATCCTGACGTTAGGGGTTTCTAGGATCACACCATCTAATGCGCCTGTTTCTTTTCAAGACGGCTGTAATTTGAGGAAAATTTGACAACCATTTCTAAACATATATTCCTCTCTGAAATTCATGTCAAGATATGAACATTTTGTGAGGTAGGGAATATGATAACAGCATGAAGAACCTTGACTGACATTAAATATACCAAATTTGTTGTCATGATCATCATTTCATATCTGCTTTCTATGCTGGTGTGGGTTGGATGGTCTTAGTGTTGGCATGGTTTCTATAGCTGTGTGTGTTTCCTAATGCCAACCACTTTGCTGAACATACTGGGTGTTTTATTTCTGGTGCCAGTACTAACATTTGGTCTGAAACTCATTAGACTGAGTGAGAATTTAGTAGTGATGCAGGTAGATTTATGTTTGTGTTGAGAAGTTTAATCCTTTAGCATTTAAACCGGCCAAATCTGGCCTAATATTCTATGTGCTTTATGTTCAAACTGGCCAGATCCAGCCTCTCTCACCTTCACTACAATGTCAGTCTAAAAAAAAACAATCACATCATTGAAATTTCGAAGCTATGAGATCATGCATGATTAATACAAGACAATTGGAATAAATAAGCATTATATTTGGCAGTATAATCTGGATGCTAAAGGGTTAAAGTATAATAATAGAAGGAACAGGAACAATATTAAATTCTAGATACAAGGGTGCACATTTTGCTGTAGTGAACATTGAGTAAATCAACCTCTGTAGTTGATTGCTGCTTTAGTTTATCAATCTTCAAAGGATGAAAAGTAAAGTCAGTCATTGTTGGATTAAAACTCAGTATATAAAGAAACAGGATTAACTACCACAAGGCATTATAGTATTTCAGTGCTACTGTTTCTGCTGTTCATTGCAATATATATTTACAATAAGTTAGTAAAATTTGGAATTTAATTCTTTGTGCTCACAGAAGGTTTCAATTTTATTAATTTCATTTTTTACCTGTGTTTTCTTTCATGATATATTTATATATTTTGTTTTCTATTTTTAGGCCCACCACCTGGAATGAGAGGACCTCCCCCACGACCGTGACCAAATACTTAAGTCTATCTAGGAAAGGGCAGTGATTACAACTGCAAAAATTCATGAACATTTTACAACCAAATTCAGATATCATTCATACTATTCCGATATGTTTCCTTTTTTAAGCATTTTTTTTCCACACACAATTTGATGCTAATTAAATTTTAAAAAATTAATATGTTTTATTTATTTTCATGAAGATATTTGTAAAATTTCATCTTTGAGCCTTTCTATGGAATAACGATGTTGTTACTCTCTAATCAATTACACTTGGTATCTGTATCGGTAATAATCAAAAAAAGAAAATCGAATCAAATCAAATGTTCCCTTTGAGCTAAAGGATTATATTATTCTGGGATGTATATATTATTGCCCCGGTTGGGATGCCAGCCTGTTGCAGGTTGCTGGCTCAGTGAACTGGAAAAATATGAGGTGAAATATTTTGCATCACCCGGTCCAGGAATCGAAACCACAATCTTAATGATCATCAGTGCAACACCCTAACCATTAAACCATGTGCATCCACTTTTATAATAATATTAACTTTATATTTTGATATAATGTGCATGGGTGAGAAGTGTTGGTCAATTTGTCTTTGTTTTTTTAATAGACCGGAAATTGTAGAGGGAGGTCCAAATGCTTGCAATAGAATGTAATTCACTGAAAATAGCCAAGAGCCATGTGGCAGTGTTAAGCTGGGTGAATGACAAGATCCTGTTTCACTACTATGCCCATTTGTTCTGCCTCTGAGCTTGGCACATAGTTCTTCTTGATTCACTTTACCGACGAACCTAAAGCCCATTCTCCTCCATATGTCACAGCTAAGTGTTTAATGGCAGGAAGAGTATTTATCTATAACAAATTAAATTGCTTTAACTAAAACCATCATAAATATGTTTGCATGAAGAAACAAATGTATCGTCATCATTTAACATACATGCTCCATGCTGGTGTGGGTTGGACAGTTTGGCAAGATCCAATAGACCAAAGGACTGTATCTTGTTCCAGTGTCTGCTTTGGTATGGTTTCTATGCCTGAATGCTTTTCCAAATAGTGGAGGCGCAATGGCCCAGTGTTTAGGGCAGCGGACTTGCGGTCGTAGGATCGCGGTTTCGATTCCCAGACCGGGCGTTGTGAGTGTTTATTGAGCGAAAACACCTAAAAGCTCCACGAGGCTCCGGCAGGGGATGGTGATGATCCCTGCTGTACTCTTTCACCACAACTTTCTCTCACTCTTACTTCCTGTTTCTGTTGTACCTGTATTTCAAAGGGCCGGCCTTGTCACTCTCTGTGTCACGCTGAATATCCCCGAGAACTATGTTAAGGGTACACGTATCTGTGGAGTGCTCAGCCACTTACACGTTAATTTCACGAGCAGGCTGTTCCGTTGATCGGATCAAACGGAACCCTCGTCGTCGTAACCGACGGAATGCTTCCAGTCCAGCTCTTCCAAATGCTAACTGCTTTACAGCATGTACTGGGTGCTTTTTGCATGTCAGCAGCACTAGTGAGGCCACCATGCATCTTGTCAGAATACAGATGCTGTGGTTGTGGGGTTAGATTTATGTTAGGAGATAAAGCACCCCAGTGTCATGCAAATGGCACCGATGACAGTGGCACATAAAAGCACCCATTACACTCTTGTTTCCAGCCGTAGATTGGAGTCTGGTGCAACCGTTCAGCATACCAGCTCGGTCAAAACATCCAGCCCATGCCACCAGCATGGATAACAGATGTTAAGTGATGATGATGATGATGGGTTTTAGAGAACAGCACATGGGGCAGAGCAGGTGTTTGTAGTAGAGGAGGATCAGTAGAAGCTGTTAAAGAATTTTAAAAAAGATGACAAAATTGTTTTTAAGGTGGTGCTCCAGTATGGCTGCATTCCAATGACTGAAACAAGTAAAAGGTTAAAAAATGATAAATTACAATACCATGTGGTGTAGGGAAAAGAAGATAGGTTTTAAAATGCAAAAGTAAGTGTTCAAAGTATATATTGTGAAATGCTTGGTCCTGTTTTGTAAGGTTTCTGCCAAACCACCTCCAGTCATTGAGCCTGAATAATATTGTTTTTCCTACATAGTGATTAGGTTGCTTGATGAAGTAAGACATCTCTCCAAATATGTTTCCTTATTACCCACGAGGGGACAAACAAGGACAGACAAACGGATTAAGTCGATTACATCGACCCCAGTGCATAACTGGTACTTAATTTATCGACCCGAAAGGATGAAAGGCAAAGTCGACCTCGGCGGAATTTGAACTCAGAATGTAACGGCAGTCGAAATACGGCTATGCATTTCGCCCGGCGTGCTAACGTTTCTGCCAGCTCGCAGCCATACTGGAGCACCACCTTAAAAACATCTCTCCAAATAGTTTAAGTGTTGGCTGTTCTCTTGCAGAATGTAATAGCCAAAGTTTTAGCTTTCAGTGAGGGTCTTGATGACGAAGTTGTTGGAATGTAGGTTATGTTATGACAGCAAAACTTAAATGGGTGTTGCATTCTTTGAAAACAGATAGTGACTGGTTCCAGCATGCATTAATCTATTGTATTTAGGATCTTTGAGAGATTTATGCTGGTTTCCACAGTAGCATTACAATTAAGAAAAAAGTGATTTCTTTAAATTCTGATGGGGGTCATCATTATCATCATTACTGTTGTCGTTTTAATGTCTACTTTTCCATGCTTAGATGGATAAGACAATTCATTGAAGAAAATTTTCTATGGCCAGATGCTCTTTCTGCCACCATCAATCATCTGTTTTGAAGCAAGTTAATATTCACCCATGGCTGGACATCTTTTCATGAAGAGTGGAAACAAACTATACAGTTTATATGACAGTGACACTCCTTGGCAATCATGTGTCAAGCCAAGGAGTCCCTCCCCATATATATATGTATATATATACTGATTAATGATAGAAAATTCAACAAAAAATGTGCTCCATCTGGTGAGAGATAAATATTTATTTAAAGGTCACAATACATATATTGAAGCGCTACTAATAGTTTCATATGTTGAGAAAACTCAAACATATTCAATTTCTTTAGTTCGTTATGATACGTGGTTTAACCCTTTAGCATTTAAACCGGCCATATCCGACCAAAAGTGTTCTGCCTGTTTTATGTTCAAACTGGCCAGATCTGGTCCCTCACACCAACCCTACAATGTCGTTTTAAAAATTAACAGCTACCTCATCAAAATCTCATAGCTGCAAGATAATACATTATTAGTTCAAAACAATGTAGATGAAGAAGCATTGATTTTGGCAGAATAATGTGAACACTAAAGGGTTAAGGGGGCGAGCTGGCAGAATCGTTAGCAAGCCGGACTAAATGCGTAGCCGTATTTCGTCTGCCGTTACGTTCTGAGTTCAAATTCCACCGAGGTTGACTTTGCCTTTCATCCTTTCGGGGTCGATTAAATAAGTACCAGTTACGCACTGGGGTCGAGATAATCGACTTAATCTGTTTGTCTGTCCTTGTTTAGCCCCTTGTGGGTAGTAAAGAAATAGAAATAGGTTTGCACCTGAATAATGTGTTTGAATTTTTCTCAACGTATAAAACTATTAGTAGCTCTTTAATACATGTATTGTGACCTTTAATAAATTGTGTGTGTGTGTGGTTCAAAATTGTGTGAGAGATAGGTAAGGTAACAGCAAACAAAGTATATTAGTTTGATGCTCGGGGAAAATGAGTGATGTTTCAAGCCTTCACTCTTCTACAGAAAGAAATGAGGAGAGTGGAAAAAAATGTGTCTGAATTAAGTTACACATACACACAGAGGCTTCTTTCAGTTTCTACTAAATACATACAAAAGGCTTTGGTTGATCTGGAATCATAGTAGAAAATAGCTTGTCCAAGGTGTGACGCTGTAGGATTGAATTTGAAACCATGTGGGTGGTAAGTGAACCTCTCAACCATTCAGCCATGCATGTGACTATATTAGGAAGTTTGGAAGGTGGCAAACTGGGCCATAAAGAGTTTTAACATGCAGTGGTGGTGGTGGTAAACATTAGATGTGCTTGATTAAAAGGCCAATACCTGGGTTACTTTTAATTCTATCATTCTTATGTGAAAATTTCTTAAATGATGATAACTGCATCCTCCTACCTCCTGGAGGTAAGAGATCCGATTTTCTGTTTGATGGATATCTTGTGGAACAGAATGGTTGTCTATTTATCACGCATCAATGTGCTAGTTAACCCTTTCGTTACTAACCTGGCCATAACCGGCTCTGGCTCTGTAGTACAAATGTCTTGTTTTCAAAAGTTTTGCATCAAAATATACCACCAAACCTTAGTTGCAATTTATATTCCTAACACTAGCTTAATGATAACTAAGTTATTTTACTATATTCTTTGTTATATTCAAAATAATTGAAAGAAACACAGAACATCGCAAAATAAATACGGTGACGAAAGGGTTAATTATGAAAGTTTTCTATCTTGAAAAATAAAGTTTTTTTATACAGCTAATAGCAAGATGGTCGAAACTTAAAACATATACATATTGTTAGTATTATAGTTTTTACAGATGGAAGACACCAGAGATAGCTAGATTTGCTGGAAATAACAGTAATATCTCCCTTAAATCACACTTAATGGAAAGTATTTGATCATAAGCTTCCTCAGAGCCTATTAGGTTTAGTTAGATAAGACGTATTACTCAACTGCAAGGTAAGAATGGAACATATCTACCAAGAGTTATGTACCCTGTCCAAGTATACAACAGAGATTGAATTCCACCTTGGATTACTCTGCATAGAATGGGGTGGCCTATAATCAGAGTTTATAGTTGAGATGTTATTTATCGACAGTATCCACATGGCTTTTAATAATTATCCACCACTGCAAAGATCGGGAATATACTATAGTTAATTTCATTACCTTGAATTCAATCTTTCCTGTGATCCATGGGAAACTACTTGAATACCAAGCTTCTAATTACAGACTGAATGATCAATGGCTAAGATTCTATTTCAGCAATTAATTATAACAAAACGACATATCAGTTACTGGCGAATTTAATGTTAGATTAATGAATTGGAAGGAGTCATACAAACTTAATATTGGGTGACTTTGCTATCCACAACAATTATGTAAATGATAATAGTTTGTTGGATTTTACACTAGTCAATAATAAGCTTGTGACAAAACCAATGTTATTCCAAAAACATCTTAACATGTGAATGGTGCTTGAACTTTGTACTATTTGTAACCTATTTATCTATCAATTTAATACACAACATAAAGAGCTACTAACAGTTTCATGCTTTTATGATACTTTAAATTGGCATATTCATAACATATGCCATGTATCTCTGAGTAGTTACCCATTAAAATAGCCTCCATCTTTCTCTCTTATATGAACCTTATTTGCTCCGACTGAATAATCTTATGGTCAAGTACATTCCAGCCATGCCTGCTTGGAGATAATTGGTGTATTTTATAAATATGCCTTGTTAAAGTATCATAAAAGCATGGTTGTGTATTACATTGATGATAAGGTGCAGGAGTGGCTGTGTGGTAAGTAGCTTGCTTACCAGCCACATGGTTCTGGGTTCAGTCCCACTGCATGGTACCTTGGGCAAGTGTCTTCTTCTATAGCCTCGGGCTAACCAAAGCCTTGTGAGTGGATTTGGTTGATGAAAACTGAAAGAAGCCTGTCGTATGTATGTTTGTGTGTCTGTGTTTGTCCCCCCCCCCCAACATTACTTGACAACTGATGCTGGTGTGTTTATGTCCCCATCATTTGGCGGTTTGGCAAAAGAAACTGATCGAATAAGTACTAGGTTTATAAAGAATAAGTCTTGGAGTTGATTTGCTTGACTAAAGGTGGTGCTCCAGCATGGTCGCAGTCAAATGACTAAAACGAGTAAAAGTGTTTGAAATCTTGCATTCAAAAGACTTTGTATGTGAACAGGGTTCATGGCTGAAAATTGAAATTACTGTGGATAACTTAAATATCATGTCTCAAATTGATGCATAAAATTCTTGATCACTTGGTGATGGAAGCATCATTTTCCTGATCACTCCACTTGCTTTTGTAACAAAAGCCCAAACTTTCATAACTACAACATCCAGTTTTAAGAGAGGAGGTGAGGGGCTAATTATCTGATTCCCCTTATGAGACAAGACTAACGAGTAATAACCAGGGCTAATAATCTGATTCCTCTTATGAGACAAGACTAATGAGTAATAACCAGGGTTAATAATCTGATTCCTCTTATTAGACAAGACTAATGAGTAATAACCAGGGCTAATAATTTGATTCCTCTTATGAGACAAGACTAATGAGTAATAACCAGGGCTAATAATCTGATTCCTCTTATGAGACAAGACTAATGAGTAATAACCAGGGCTAATAATCTGATTCCTCTTATGAGACAAGACTAATGAGTAATAACCAGGGCTAATAATTTGATTCCTCTTATGAGACAAGACTAATGAGTAATAACCAGGGCTAATAATCTGATTCCTCTTATGAGACAAGACTAATGAGTAATAACCAGGGCTAATAATCTGATTCCTCTTATGAGACAAGACTAATGAGTAATAACCAGGGCTAATAATTTGATTCCTCTTATGAGACAAGACTAATGAGTAATAACCAGGGCTAATAATCTGATTCCTCTTATGAGACGACTAATGAGTAATAACCAGGGCTAATAATCTGATTCCTCTTATGAGACAAGACTAATGAGTAATAACCAGGGCTAATAATCTGATTCCTCTTATGAGACAAGACTAACGAGTAATAACCAGGGCTAATAATCTGATTCCCCTTATGAGACAAGACTAACGAGTAATAACCAGGGCTAATAATCTGATTCCCCTTATGAGACAAGACTAATGAGTAATAACCAGGGCTAATAATCTGATTCCCCTTATGAGACAAGACTAATGAGTAATAACCAGGGCTAATAATCTGATTCCCCTTATGAGACAAGACTAATGAGTAATAACCAGGGCTAATAATCTGATTCCTCTTATGAGACAAGACTAATGAGTAATAACCAAGCTATTCATTTATATGGATTGGTTCACTAGTGATTGTTGAGACTACAGCAACTTTTCTGTTGCACCACCAGATACAAAACCAGCAGTGACAAGCCTATAGTCATTGCATTTTACAGCTAATGGAAGCACATCATAAGCTTCTCCATTTGATGATAATATCTATCTTATTTATGAAGCAGTACAAATAGGATGGATTGCCGTACATTTGTGGTAAAAGAAAATAAAATTCCATAAGGATGTACATTTTCATATGTAGTATGGTGGCATGTATAAAACCCCCAGTACACTGTAAAGGAGTTGATGTTAGGAAGAGCATCCAGCCATAGAAATCAAGCTAAAACAGACGAACTAGGTGTTGTCTTTGGCCTTTTCAAGTCTTGTCCAATCCATGCCAGCATGGAAAACTAGTGTTAAAGCCAACACTGCAGATATGGCCTGCAGGCCATATCTGCAGTGTTGGCTCTGAAGGTGATGTTGATTTGACTGAGCTTTATATTGCTATGAAGCAGGCTAGTCTAAAATATACTGTTGTTGAAGCCAAAATCTTATGTTTACAAAGAACAGAAATACCGTAAATCCTTGAGTATAATACACAGGGGATTTTCAGGGGGCTGTACCTCTGAAAAACCTAAACCTTGTGTATAATACACACCCCTTCTCTAACTTGAGTCAAGGAGGTCTATATAACGTCCTTGGTTTGTAAAAATGCATGCGGTAACATCCTTTATTGTTATTGTATATATAACATAATGCAAACGTGTAGCTTTTCCGTGCATTTTGTTTGCCGAAAATAAAGAAACAACAGTAATAACGTTTAATAAATGTTGCTTACTGCAAGTTATGGATGATTCTTTTATGACTTCATTGCTTTCAAGCTTAGCTTAAGGTATTTTCGCGTCCGACATCACAAAATGCGTCTAAATAAACATTGCCGGACAGCAAATAGAAACTCGGACATTGCTTAGAAAATAATATTCATTTTTATCCTCGTATATAGTACGCACTAGGGATTTTGACCTTTAAATTTTGGGAAAAAAATGCGGATTATACTCAAGGATTTACGGTATGTATTTGTTCGTGACAGCCAATCAGCTTGTCTAAAAATGAAACGATGTAGCAGATTTAACTTCTAATGTTGCTTTGTTAGAATGATACTCTCATGGTCTTAAGAGCGGTTCAAATTTTACACAAACATGCATTATCCATGTATGCGCAAATATGCTCAGTTCTTCTCAAAGACTTTTGAAGGTGTTTGAAAAATCGAGCCTAAGAATATTATGCATCCACCTCGTACTGTGTAAGTGTTCTCCAGTCACAGTGTGTTGTGAAGATTTGGATTAATGTTAACTCCAGGTCGGTTTTGCTCGTGCACATTTAGGATCAAAGGTATTCAAACTTTGATTATCTAAAAGGTCTTTTAAAGTTTTGTAGGTAGCATGGTATAATTTATCAAGTTCAATGAGCACGTTAGATGAGACTTCATACTTTGCTTGGTTGTTATACAATTGTGGGCAGCTGAAGGTAGCTTCAGGGTCACCAAATGCATCTCGGCCCTTCCCTACTATTGCCAATTCAAGTAATCTTATCTTGATCGTTACCGCTGAAGTGCAAACTGACCTCCATTTACATTAACCTGGCTAGTGATGGACAATATAGATGGTAACTATTTGAGGCGCAACGTGCAATGGGAGATTGTTCTTAATGGGTTCTTCAGAGGAGAAACAGCAGCTTCCTCGAACCTTTCCGGGCATCCACGATGAGCGGAGAGAAGTTATCTGTAGAACCCGTCTTTGAATGCTTGCAATGGAGCGGTCTCTTATTTTCATTCCCATTTTTATTTTTCGGGCCTCTGTCGGTCATGGCTGACCATGGATGATGTCATCTGTCCGTTGAGTTGTCTATTCAGTTTTTGCAACACTTCCTGTGGCTGTAGAGACCTATGCGAGAGTGGCAGTCTCGTTTGCAGAGGTCACGCCTATACGTTGAATTCGGTCTGTTGGCTGTCATTTCTCTTCTGCGGGCACGGTTTCCAGCTGCCGCCACCCTCAAATTCTCTTCGCCAGTCCGAAGTTGTGTGTGAAGAGTGCCTCTCCAGCTGGTTCGGTCGGCTGCTAGATCCTCCCAGGAATTGGTGTTGATGCCAAGTGCCTTCACATCCCTCCTGCTCACGTCCCTGTACCTCAGCCTCTGGCGGCCAATGTTTCTCCGCCCTGCGTCAAGCTCTCCGAAGAGGACATCCTTTGGGATCTGACCATCCGCCATACGGCGAACATGGCCAAGTCAGCGCAGCCGACATTGTCTTAGCAAGGTGAGCATGGTGGGGAGGCCAGCACGAGATAGAACGTCAGTCTTGCCAGGAGATGCCGAGTATGCGTCGGAGGCTTCTGAGGTGGAAGGTGTTAAGCCGTTTCTCCTGGCGGGCATACGCGGTCCATGTCTCGCTGCAGGGTATTGAGGACGCAAGCACTGTACGCACCATGTTCATACCGTTCCCGTCGAATAAATTTCGTCCACAAGGTTTTGATAGACTTGGCTCTCTGGTAGAAAGCGCTTTCCGAATGTGCGGCGCAGAGGTAGTCTGAAACAAAACTGAAGTTGCCGGTCATGCCTGCACCTTCGGCTTTGGTAGACACGAAGTTCTGGTATAAGACACCTAGCAACGGTGCTGTGCTATGGGATCGAAACCATAACTGCGAAGTTGTGAAGTAAATTTGTTAGCCACATAGCTACTACACCTGTGTCTGTAATGCAATCTTTTCCACGTTAAATACGTTCTGAACTAGCATCCTCAGCTTGGATGTCATTCAACTACGATGGATTTTCTAGATGTATAAAAAAAACGTCTTTTCATTTTAGAGGTATCCAGGAGTCTATCAATTTTTTTTTTTCGGGTGGTAAAAATAGGAAAACGAGGATTTGACAGTTATATTTAGCAAGATGAACAACCACATATAGGTTCCCTTGTGGGCTTGAACATTTGCTTTCGTAGCTATATGGCTAGTAAGTAAACTTTTAAAACCTGCTTCACAATGACGGACACGAAATTAAAACAACGGACCTATTCCTATATAATCAATAATTAACCACTTTCACATCATGTGCCGTATAACGAGCTTACAAATTATTCAACAAGCCACTATATACTATAATGAGTCAGTACATTATTAACGTATCTTCGTTGTATAAAAAGTTAGCACAAGTCTGTACTTTTATATAATTACTTTTATATAACAATCCATTGAATTCTTATGAGGCCATCATTAAATCAACAGCTTATTTTGAGAAATTCGGTAACAGGAGTTTCCGGTTGACTTAATCGTAAATTAGTGGTTTAGCTGTTGACCTTATAGTTTACACAGTTTCCATCTCTGCCAGCTAAGTACGGGCCTTGCCCTGCGACCGATAGCTTTTTCATTGGTCAAGCTTGTGCTAATATGAAAACAGCTTAAAGTGAAAATTACAATCAGCGAACATTTTGAAAACTATTTTGATAGGCGTAGAATATACCCCGAGAGGACAGCAGCAGTTCGAGAAGGAAACTCTGGTCTGTTGGAAAATTAATAAAATAAAACGTGTGCAAGAAACTGGAAAGAACACGTAAACGAAATGATTAGACCATGGATGAATTTGTAAGTGTGGTGGCGTTATTTAACAACAATATTGTTGATATGAAAATTACTATGATGATAGGGTAGGGAAGGTCAGCCAGCACGTATTAGACATCTGTTAACCCTCCAGTTGAAACGTGTACGTGATTTTGTATGTAACAATATACTGGACTGACTTGTCTCCCGGTTTCATTTGAGCCAACGAAATCTCATTAATTCTACAGTGTTCTCTCCCTTTATAGCTGTTAGTGTGTACGTAATTGGTACATCTACGTTTATCACCATTCATTCATTACTGATCTGGCATGATGGAAGCACTCCGTCGGTTACGACGGCGAGGGTCCCGGTTTCTCCGATCAACGGAACAGCTTGCTCGTGAAATTAACGTGCAAGTGGCTGAGCACTCCACAGACACGTGCACCCTTAACGTAGTTCTCGGGGATATTCAGCGTGACGCAGAGGGTGACAAGGCCGGCCCTTTGAAATACAGGTACAACAGAAACAGGAAGAAAGAGTGAGAGAAAGTTGTGGTGAAAGAGTACAGCAGGGATCACCACCATCCCCTGTCGGAGCCTCGTGGAGCTTTTAGGTGTTTTCGCTCAATAAACACTCACAACGCCCGGTCTGGGAATCAAAACCGCGATCCTACGACCGCGAGTCCGCTGCCCTAACCACTGGGCCATTGCGCCTTCTGATCTGGCATAACACGGTACACTCAATAGTGAATCATGTTACACTTATCATGAATTGATCTGTAATAACACGGGTTAGTATTCAGTCAAAGATTCTGCAGATTATGGTATTTTTCAGTTTTTCTTTTATTTACTGATCATACGTTATTAAATTTTTTACTCAAAATATTTTTTCAAACACGAAACAATATCATTATGTGTGTTCACAAAACTATTTGGAGGTGTTTATTTGGGTAAGTTAAGAGGACAACTTGGGGTCACTGATTTATTAAACACGGTGTTTTTTTTGTTCTTTGCTTCTTTGGAACCAAACTTTTGTGATAAATGAGGATAGTGGTATTACCTTGGGTACTTGAAGTGAGCCAGGGACTTATTGCTTGAGCTATTGATAAAGCGCAACACCAAGGGTTGAGTCGGATGGACAATCTCACACTCTTGACCCTTTAACTGATTGTGTGATGCCCGATGTTGTTTAATCTTGGGTTGGTCCTGATTGAGAAAGCCCTCAATATTTTTAACATATCAATCCCATCTTTCCTTGAAGCATTGCGTATCTAGGACCGTACCATTCATCGTATTCTTCCCTTATCACGCTGCTATGGTATCATTCGAGGGAAATTTTGCTACTATATCTAGCAGTTCGAGCGATCACATAAAGACTTGATGTACTTCTATTTTGGGATTTATGGCACAAGGTAATGCATTTGCTGAGTGGTGGGGCACCGAACTAAATGTCTTATTGTGTTTAGCTTCATCATATTATATTTTGGGTTTGAACTCTTCCGTGCAAGCTAGTTCGATTAAGTACCAGTTATGTAATGTGGTCGATTGAAGTAACAATAACTTTTTACGAGTGTATAACCTTGCGTTAGTGTATATAGTCACCGGATGCTTATTTCAAATTGGAGGTACGTGATATAAAGGAGTTACAGGGGAGCACTCCGTCGGTTACGACGACGAGGGTCCCAGCTGATACGATCAACGGAACAGCTTGCTCGTGAAATTAACGTGCAAATGGCTGAGCATTCCACAGACACGTGTACCCTTAACGTAGTTCGCAAGGAAATTCAGCGTGACACAGAGTGTGACAAGGCTGGCCCTTTGAAATACAGGTACAACTCATTTTTGCCTGCTGAGTGGACTGGAGCAACGTGAAATAAAGTGTCTTGCTCAAGGACACAACGCGTCGCCGGGAATCGAACTCACAACCTTACGATCATGAGCCGAATGCCCTAACCACTAAGCCACGCGCCCTCACAAAGGAGTTACAACATCTTTGGTAGAAATCATATCCATTCCTAATCAGAACAGCTCATTTAAGCACCCAGCTTAAAATCTGGAGTATCACAAACTGTATACCGTTGTGTGCCACATCTTAAGCTTTGGAAGTAGTAGACCGGTTAAAATCGGGTTGAGAGTAGCAAACAAGTTTTAAACCCATAATGAAATACTTTAGGCTTGTCACTTTATGCATATGAAGACTATGCGGAGGAAAGCCGACCATTAGCGGTGAAGTGTCAACCGACAGAAAGACAATATCCAGTAATGTCCCTGCGAGACGCATACCTTAGGGTACGGTGAAACTCGGAGTTCGCCCTGACAATCCCATTGCATTGTCTTTTTATTGCCAGTCTCAGCAAAGCTTCAGGACGAGAGTGTGAGATTGTCCATCCGACTCAACCCTCTTTGCCTATAATCCAAGTTCATCACAGATAAAAAAAACTAAAAAAAAACTTGAACTTTCATGAACAATAGACATTTCATGGCGGTTGACGTTTGTCACAATGAAATATCGCCATTTCCGTAGTTTCCCCCCAATCGTGAGGACACACTGAATGTACAATGTAGGTGGGAACATTTGCGATTCTTCGGTCGCTGCGCAGCTGCTTCCATCTTGGCTGATGTTCTCTTTAAGAAGTACTGTCAGTTTATATGAGCTGGAACCTTGATCATCAGCCAAAATGCAAGACAAATAAGTAAAAAAGACCCAAAAAACAAAAAAAACAAAACAATACAAAACTGGTTGCCAGAATGGTTCGTAGTATTTAGTCAATTTACGTTCTAAGTTCAAATCCTATCGGAGTCTATTTCGTTCATTTTTTCACCCTTCCAGGTTCGAAAAAATAGTCACCAGCCAAGTACTTGTGTCGATTAAAACAGATTGTTTTGTTCTTTCGAAATATGGCTTTGTGCCAAAAATCGATAATCATCGGACGGTTGACGAACAAAATATATGTAAAAAAGATTGGTAAAATCTGATCTAAGTTAAAGAAGTAATTTTGTATACTCTTACTCTTTTACTCTTTTACTTGTTTCAGTCATTTTGACTGCGGCCATGCTGGAGCACCGCCTTTAGTCGAGCAAATCGACCCCGGGACTTATTCTTTGTAAGCCCAGTACTTATTCTATCGGTCTCTTTTTGCTGAACCGCTAAGTGACGGGGACGTAAGCACACCAGCATCGGTTGTCAAGCAATGCTAGGGGGACAAACACAGACACACAAACACATACATATAAATATATATATACATATTATACGACAGGCTTCTTTCAGTTTCCGTCTACCAAAACCACTCACAAGGCTTTCGTCGGCCCGGGGCTATAGTAGAAGACACTTGCCCAAGATCCCACGCAGTAGGACTGAACCCGGAACCATGTGGTTGGTAGCAAGCTACTTACCACACAGCCACTCCTGTGCCTATTGTATGTTGGTGAATAATTTCAACTGCTTATCTTTTAATTGTGTTTGTTGAAAATGTTACTAGCAAGGACTTGTAGAATTCTTGAGCTTTTAATTTTAAGATATGACATTACTAGATCAATATTATAGAAGTAGGAGTCACGGATATGAGAAATTTGAACTGTGTATGTAGAGAAGACGCTTGATATTGATAAATATGCAAATAGAGGATATTGAAGCATAATTTATTTTTCTGACTTTGAGATATTTCAAGACTTAACCCAAGAGAAACGGAAATGTGTTACTTCGTAAACAAGAATTAAAAAAAGAAAGCAAAAAGAAAAACACACACACACACACGTGCGCAAAAAAACAAAAAACAAAACAAAATAAACAAAAAAAATTATATTTTTATGAATATATAGATGCACGCATGGCTGTGTTAGTTAAGAATCCTACTTTGAAAACACATGGTTGTCATTACAACTCTTGGGCAAGTCTTTTGCTGTAGCCTCGGACCGACCAGTGCCTTGTGAGTGAATTTGGTTGACAGAAACTTCACGGAAGCCCGACGTGTGTGTGTGTGTGCGCACGCAGGTGTGTGTTGTATGTGTATGTTGTTTGTGTTTGTCCTCTCTACCGCTTGACAACCGGTATTGGTTTGTTTACGTCTCCATAACTTAGTGGTTCAGCAAAATAGTCTGACAGAATAAGTACAAGACTTAAAAAAACAAAAAAACAAAAAACAACTACTAGGGCGATTTGTTTGACTAAACCCTTCAAGGCGATGCTCCAGCATGGCCGCAGTCAAATGAACGAAACAAAAGATAAAGGTATAACAGAAGTAGCAGTTTTCGGTGTCCTTAGAGTGTCGGTTAACTGAAAGGTCCATGGTTCGTGCCTCGGTGTTGCATTGTATTATTATTAGGTGTGGAAGCACTCCGTCGGTTACGGTTGATCCGAATCAACGGAACAGCTTGCTCGTGAAATTAACGTGTAAGTGGCTGAGCACTCCACAGACACGTGTACCCTTAACATAGTTCTCGGGGATATTCAGCGTGACACAGAGAATGACAAGGCCGGCCCTTTGAAATACAGGTACAACAGAAACAGGAAGTAAGAGTGAGAGAAAGTTGTGGTGAAAGAGTACAGCAGGGATCACCACCATCCCCTGCCGGAGCCTCGTGGAGCTTTAGGTGTTTTCGCTCAATAAACACTCACAACGCCCGGTCTGGGAATCGAAACCGCGAACCTACGACCGCGAGTCCGCTGCCCTAACCACTGGGCCATTGCGCCTCCTATTATTAGGTATGGTTGTGTGGTTAAGTAGTTTGTTTTGCAGCTACATCGTTTCAGGTTCATTTCTACATAGTTCCAGGTTAATTTTTCTGAGAGTGAAATTTTGCAACCAACGACCAAACGATTTCCTTTTCTGGTCTTGCGGATTCGGATGAAGAAGGAATGGGGGGATGCAATTTGAATCATGCTGATGGATCGCATCAAGAATTCGTACGTGAAACAGGCTGATTCAAATAAAGAATCGTCACCCATAATGCTTCTAATTTTCATATTTTCTTTTCTACTCAAGGTACAAGACCCGAAATTTTTTGGGAGGAACCAGTCAATTAGATCGGTCCCAGTACGCAACTGGTACTTGATTCATCGAACCCCAAAAAGGATGAAAGGCAAAGTCGATCTCGGTGGAATTTGAACTCAGAACGTAAAGACAGACAAGGTACCTATTTCTTTACTATCCACAAGGGGCTAAACACAGAGGGGACAAACAAGGACAGACAAACAGATTAAGTCGATTACATCGACCCCAGTGCGTAACTGGTACTTATTCAATCGACCTCGAAAGGATGACAGGCAAAGTCAACCTCGGCGGAATTTGAACTCAGAACGTAGCAGCAGACGAAATACTGCTAAGCATTTCGCCCGGCGTGCTAACGATTCTGCCAGCTCGCCGCCTTTCTAATTTTCATATATTAGGATAACAAAAATATTCCTTTATGTTAAGCATCCTTACATAATACAAGTATAAAGAAAAAGATAAGAACAAAATTCACCCGTTCAAAAACAAATTGAAAATTCAATTACCATTATAGATCAGCGTTTTTGAGACTTTTTTTTATCGCGGCCCTTTTTATTTATCTCGTGACCCACTGAAGGATCGGGACCCACATTTTTAAAAACGCTGGTTTATTTTCTGCACTTAGCACCTACTTGCGTTTTTCTTTCTTTTCTTATTTTTTGTGTCGACCCACTGAAGGAACGTACCCACAGTTTGAAAAACGCTGATATAGATAACATATCGTTTTTACCGGTGGAATACGAAGTAGATAGTGCTATAAAATATTAGTTTCAAATTTTGGTACAAGGCCAGCAGGTTTCAGGGAGGGGTAAGTCGATTACATCGACCTCAGTGCTCAACTAGAACTTATTTCATCGACCCCCGAGGATGAAAGGCAAGGTCAATTTCGACGGAATTCGAACTTAGAACGTAGATTCGCTAGAAATGCCGCTAAGCATTTTTTCCGGTGCGACAACAATTCTGCCAGTTCGCAGCCCTAATCACTTTCAATATTAAAGGGAGAAGGCGGCGAGCTGCCAGAATCGTTAGCACTTAATCCGTTTGTCTGTCCTTGTTTGACTTCTCTGTGTTTAGCCCCATGTAGGTGATAAAGAAATAGGTATTTCGTCTGCCGTTACGTTCTGAGTTCAAAGTCCGCCGAGGTCGACTTTGCCTTTCATCCTTTCGGGATCGATAAATTAAGTACCAGTTAAGCACTAGGGTCGATGTAATCGACTTAATCCGTTTGTCTGTCCTTGTTTGTCTCCTCTATGTTTAGCCCCTTGTAGGTGATAAAGAAATAGGTATTTCGTCTGCCTCTACGTTCTGAGTTCAAATTTCCGCCGAGGTTGACTTTGCCTTTCATCCTTTCGGGGTCGATTAAATAAGTACCAGTTACGCACTGGAGTCGATATAATCGACTTAATCCGTTTGTCTGTCATTGTTTGTTCTCTCTGTGTTTAACCCCTTGTTGGTAGTAAAGAAATAGAAATAGGTATTTCGCCTGTCGCTACGTTCTGAGTTCAGATTGCGCCGCCGTCGACTTTGCCTTTCATCCTTTAGGGGACAATAAATTAAGTACCAGTTACGCACTGGGGTAGATCTAATCGACTTAATCTCCTTGTCTGTCCTTGTTTGTCCCCTCTATGTTTAGCCCCTTGTGGGCAATAAAAAAGTAAGAATCGTTAGCTCGCCGGACGAAATGCTGCCGTCGACTTTACCTTTCATCCTTTCAGGGTCGATAAATTAAATACCAGTTGCGTACTGAGAGCGATGAAATCGACTTTCTCCCTCCCCAAAATGTCATGCCTTATGCCTATAGTAGAAAAGAATATTAAAGGAAGAAGAGTGGTGGCAGTTTTTATTAATTTTCATGTAACCAATTGGAGGACTCCAGCTTCTATTTATGGTACCAAAAACCCAGTTAGGAGAGTATGGTGTACATCCAGGATAATATTTCGGCTTCATTTCAGAGGTAAGATTCGCAAAGTTCTTGATCCCAGTTTTGCACTTAAGAAGAAGCTTTGAATAGCAACTGAATGAAACATTATCAGAGTCGAACGAATCTAATAAATGAACACTACTAAAATTCGCCTTTATACATCCAAACGTGTGTGTGTTTAAGTCTATCTATCTATCTATCTATCTATCTATCTATCTATCTATCTATCTATCTATCTATCTATCTATCTATCTATCTATCTATCTATCTATCTATCTGTTTGTACGTATGTATAAGTGTGTGTAAATAATATATATATATAGACGGAAACTGAAAGAAGCCCGTCGTATGTGTGTGTATGTGTGTGTGTATGTGTACGTGTGTGTGGTGTGTGTATATTTATGTGTCTGTGTTTGTCCCCCGCCATCACTTGACAACTGATGCTGATGTGTTTACGTCCCTGTAACGTAGCGTTCGGCAAAAGAGACCGATAGAATAAGTACTCGGCTTACAAAGAATAAGTCCTGGAGTCAAGTTTTCGACTAAGTGCGGTGCTCCAGCGTGGCTGCAATCAAATGACTGAAACAAATGAAAAAATATAAGAATATATGAAAGGCGGCAAGTTGGCAGAACAGTGAGCATGTCGGACAAAATGCCTAGCAACATTTCTTCCGGATTTACGTTCTGAGTCCAAATAATGTCGAGGTCGACTTTATCTTTTAGCCTGTAGCGGGGGAGGGGTGTCAATAAAATAAAGTACCAGTTGCGCACTGGGGTCGATGTAATCGACGTGACTCCTCCTTGAAATTTCAGGACTTGTGCTTATAGTAGAAAGTATACATGTGTGTGTAAACATTTATCTCTCTCTCTTTCTCTCTCTCTCTCTCTCTCTCTCTCTCTCTCTCTCTCTCTCTCTCTCTCTCTCTCTCTCTCTCTCTCTCACACTATCTATCTGTTTCTTTATTACCCACAAGGGGCTAAACATAGAGGGGACAAACAAGGACAGACAAACAGATTAAGTCGATTACATCGACCCCAGTGCGTAACTGGTGCTTAATTTATCGACCCCGAAAGGATGAAAGGCAAAGTCGACCTCGGCGGAATTTGAACTCAGAACGTAACGGCAGACGAAATACGGCTACGCATTTCGTCCGGCGCGCTAACGGTTCTGCCAGCTCTATCAATCTATCTGTCTATCCATCTCTCCATTTCCCAAGTAAATACTATGTTGCGGCGACGAAACTACAGATTTCAAAGGGTGAGGTGGGGAACTGTCAGTTCATTATGATATATTGGTTGATTGAAGAACGTAACGGCACCTACTTGGACATTTCCCAGCTATTTATTTTATAGAATCGGTAAAGTAACGAAATCCAAAAACAGAAACAATTTTAAAAAGAAGTTATTACTAATATCAATTATTTTATATCTTACCCGGGGTGTTTTCAAAAAGTGCAAACCGTATCTCTTCATGTACACACACACACTCACACACACATACACACACACACACACTCACACACACACACACGTATGTGTAAATGTATGTACATATATGTATGTATGTATGTATGTATGTATGTATGTATGTATGTATGTATGTATGTAAATATGTGTATATATGTATGTGTTAGTTTCATTTATCAAACTTATTTATTTTCACAAAAAAATATATTTTTCCGAAATTTTGGTTAATTATTATTTTTCCTGCTAGGAGTTCTTGGAAAAACTCCTCAAATATTCTTTGTCCATAATTAAAATCGATTTTGCTGCAATTCTGAAATATCGAATTTGTCTTAAATGTTTTCGTAGTCTCTGCTTCTGGGAAACATGTTCTTTCGATAATAAATTGTTATTTGCACGGTCAACAGCAAATATCAAAATAGTGGTTTGCCTATTTATTGTTAATACGCTAAAGTAAATTCGAACGTGAATAAGCCACAGAAGAATAACTTTTCCTTTACGACGGATAATTGTTCCTAACACATAACAATATATTATTGGTTGCTAGATATCAGCACGGATAAGGCGGCGAGATGGCAGAAACGTTAGCACGCCGGGCGAAATACGTAGCCGTATTTCGTCTGCCGTTACGTTCTGAGTTCAAATGCCGCCGAAGTCGACTTTGCCTTTCATCCTTTCGGGGTCGATAAATTAAGTACCAGTTACGCACTAGGGTCGATATAATCGACTTAATCCGTTTGTCTGTCCTCTCTGTGTTTAGCCTCTTGTGGGTAGTAAAGAAATAAGTATTTCGTCTGCCGTTACGTTCTGAGTTCAAATTCCGCCGAGGTCGACTTTGCCTTTCATCGTTTCGGGGTTGATTAAATAAGTACCAGTTTCGCACTGGGGTCGATATAATCGACTTAATCCGTTTGTCTGTCCTTCTTTGTCCTCTCTGTGTTTAGCCTCTTGTGGGTAGTAAAGAAATAGGTATTTTGTCTGCCGTTACCTTCTGAGTTCAAATTCCGCCGAGGTCGACTTTGCCTTTCATCCTTTCGGAGTTGATTAAATAAGTACCAGTTTCGCACTGGGGTCGATATAATCGACTTAATCCGCTTGTCTGTCCTTGTTTAGCCCCTTGTGGGTAGAAAGGAAATGAGATATCAGCAAACAGTTTGTTCACTGAAGATGTTAACATGAGCTCAGTTTCTTTAGAATCATTTGTCCGGGATATCCTTCGACGGACGACACCCACCGATGTCGAAATACTGGGTTGGGTGTCCCAGAAAATCAGAAAATCTCGTGCCAATGAATCAAGTGTATTATGAACATATATTTGTCGCATGGCTCAGTGGTTAGAGCGTCGAGCTCACGATCGTGAGGTTGTGAGCTCGAATCCCGGACCGGGCTGCGTGTTGTGTTCTTGAGCAAGACACTTTATTTCACGTTGCTCCTAGAAATGAGTTGCGACGTCACAGGTGCCAAGTTTTTTATTTGCTGTTTCTTTTCCCTTGGATAACACTTGCGGCGTGGAGAGGGGAGGCCGGTATGCATGGGCGACTGCTGGTCCTCCATAAACAACCTTGCCCGGACTTGTGCCTGGGGGGGGGGTAACTTTCTAGGTGCAATCCCATGGTCAGTGTCGTGATCGAAGGGGGTGACAGACACAGATTTGTCGCAAAGGAGTTGTTCACCTGTGATTAACTAGAACAGCGATTAGCATATTCTTGTTCAAGTCTACCGGAATCGTTATTTTCTTTCAAAACAGCAAATCTACCGTGTTTTATATTAGTGTGTGTATGTATATGTGTCTATTGTGGAGGCGCAATGGCCCAGTGGTTAGGGCAGCGAACTCGCGGTCGTAGGATCGCGGTTTCGATTCCCAGACCGGGCGTTGTGAGTGTTTATTGAGCGAAAACACCTAAAGCTCCACGAGGCTCCGGCAGGGATGGTGGTGATCCCTGCTGTACTCTTTCGCCACAACTTTCTCTCACTCTTACTTCCTGTTTCTGTTGTACCTGTATTTCAAAGGGGCCAGCCTTGTCACTCTCTGTGTCACGCTTAATATCCCCGAGAACTACGTTAAGGGTACACGTGTCTGTGGAGTGCTCAGCCACTTACACGTTATTTTCACGAGCAGGCTGTTCCGTTGATCGGATCAACCGGAACCCTCATCGTCGTAACCGACGGAGTGCTTCCATCCATATGTGTCTATGTGTGAGTGTGTATAAGTGTGTGTGTGTGTGTGTATGTGTGTGTGTCTGGGCATGCCGATGCCTGTTAATTATGCTGTCTTTGGGTCGTTGAAGGAAATGTCCCTTTAAATGGGTGAAATAGACTACTTTGAATCTGTGCCGATAGAAGGACAAGACGGGATTTAGTCTGTGTTTCTGTTACATGTCAGAGTGTGTCTCGAAGCTATCTGCATTTCTCGGACAACTAATCGTTGTAACGGCTTGCACAGATTAGCAGTGGGATGATATTTCACAAATTATCCTTTCAGGGTTCATCATCATCACCATCACCATCATCATCATCGTCATCATCATCATCATCATCATCATTATCATCATCATCATCATCGTCATCATCATCGTCATCATCATCACCATCATCGTCATCGTCATCATCATCACCATCACCATCATCACCATCACCATCATCATCATCACCGTCTTCTTCGTCGTCGCCGTCGTCGTCGTCGTCATCATCATCATCATCAGCAACGTCGTTGTCATGCTTGTGGTTGTCGTCATCGTTGTCGCCTTCGTCGTCGTCATCATCATCATCATCATCATCATCAGCAGTAGCAGCAGCAATAGCGTCATCATCATTATCATCACCGTCTCCTCCTGTTCCCCTTGCTGCTCCTCCTTCTCCCCCTCCTCCACCTCCATTAAATAATGTAGTCTTAAATATACAACGATGTCTGAAAGAAAACAAAACAGAAAAAAAAAAAGAAACAGAAAACCCCAAAAATAAAACAAGATAGTCACGGCTGGAACATCTTTTGCCAGGTCTGCGTTAAGAGAGACAGTCTGAGATTACAGAAGTACAATAGCAACTGTATACTTTAAATGTAAACGAATAACGAAGTCGAAAAGTTTGGATAAGTTTGTATGCCGTGGGCTGAAGAGAATATTGACGTTTGGAGATGACATTTCTTATCATTGTATCTATGGTATTTCAGTTGATTGTAAACACAACAAATTTTACTGTATCATTTTTGCCGATTCAGACCACAACCAGTTTCTGTGAACTCTCTCTTTCTTTTACTCTTTTACTCTTTTAATACTTGTTTCAGTCATTTGACTGCGGCCATGCTGGAGCACCGCCGTTTGTCGAGCAAATCGACCTAACCAGGACTTATTCTTTGTGAGCCTAGTACTTATTCTATGGGTCTATTTTTTTGCTGAACCGCTCAGTTACGGGGACGTAAACACACCAGCATCAGTTGACAAGTGATGTTGGTGGTGGGGGGACAAACACAGTCACAGAAACACACACACACATATATACATATACTCTTTTACTCTTTTACTTGTTTCAGTCATTTGACTGCGGCCATGATGAAGCACCGCCTTTAATCGAGCAACTCGACCCCGGGACTTATGCTTTTGTAAGCCCAGTACTTATTCTATCGGTCACTTTTGCCGAACTGCTAAGTAACGGGGACATAAACACACCAGCATCGGTTGTCAAGCAATGCTAGGGGGACAAACACGGACACACAAACATACACGCACACTCACATATATATATACATATATACGACGGGCTTCTTTCAGTTTCCGTCTACCAACTCCACTCACAAGGCTTTGGTCGGCCTGAGGCTATAGAAGAAGACACTTGCCCAAGGTACCACGCAGTGGGACTGAACCCGGAACCACGTGGTTCTTAAGCAAACTACTTATCACACAGCCACTCCTGCGACTACCTGTTTAACTTATAAGCAAATATGATAAATGAATGATAAACAAGATAGGGGCAGGCGTAGAACAGGCGTAAGCGTAGCTGTGCTAAGAAGTTTATTGCCAACCATATAGTTTGCGGGTTGCAAAATCTTTTCCCCACGAGTGTTCCGGACCCAAGTAATGCACTCATTTGCATACAGTCAATTAGAGCTCACCTTGACCTAGTTGTGAAGCTAGCAAACACACTCTGCCAAATAAACTGTCGATCGATCGCCAAGTTATGCCAGAATTTGGAAGGAGACAAGTGATAAAATAGATAAGCATTTATACCTATTATCGGACTTTTTAGGGCCCCATCTGCTCAAGATGTGGATGGGGAAAATGTGCGTAGAGGGTGATGTATTAACAACCTTCTCCCCTTACTGTTTTAGAGATTAAACAATAACACAAATAACTACGCAGAGGCAGCCATGGTTAAAACAAGAACCACTAAAAGAGAAAAGGAGCATGGTCATTCCTTACCCAAGTGACCTTATCTTATCGCTCATCACTTATGCGTTCATAAATTAGTTTGATAGTTGAGCTCTGATTGGCTGTATACAAATGAGTTCATAACTGGGGTCCGGAACTCTCGTGGGAAAAAATTCGCTTCCGAGTGCAGTCCCACTGCGTGTCACCTTCGTCAAGTGTCTTCTGCTATAGCCTCGGGCTGACCAAAGCCCTGTGAGTGGATTTGGCAGACGCAAACTGAAAGAAGCTCGTCGTATATACATATTTTTAGGAAGTTAAAAGATATAT
>NC_042997.1:14179976-14184976 GCF_006345805.1 Octopus sinensis | reverse complement strand
GTCGATGTAATCGACTTAATACCTATGTCTGTCTTTGTTTGTCCCCTCTATGTTTAGCCCCTTGTGGGTAATAAAGAAATAGGTATTTCGTCTGCCGCTATGTTCTGAGTTCAAATTCCGCCGAGGTCGACTTTGCCTTTCATCCTTTCGGGGTCGATTAAATAAGTACCAGTTACCCACTGGGGTCGATACAATCGACTTAATCCGTTTGTCTGTCCTTGTTTGTCCTCTCTGTGTTTAGCCCCTTGAGAGTAGTAAAGAAATAGGTATTCTGTCTTCCGCTACGTTCTGGGTTCAAATTCCGCCGAAGTCGACTTTGCTTTTCATCGTTTCGGGATCGATTAATTAAGTACCAGTTACGCACTGGGATCGATATAATCAACTTAATCCGTTTGTCTGTCCTTGTTTGTACCCCCTATGTTTAGCCCCCTGTAGGCAATAAAGAAATAAAAACGATAGCATGCCGGGCGAAATGCCTCGGTATTTCGTCTGTCTTTATGTTCTGAGTTCAAATTCCGCCGAAGTCGACTTTGCCTTTCATCCTTTCGGGATCGATAAATTAAGTACTAGGTGCGTACTGGAGGTCGATTTAATCTACTCTAGGCAAGAGGCCCGAAAATTTTAGGGAGGGGGCCAGACTGTGAAGACATAAATCCAAAGTACAATAGTTTATGTTATCCAGGTAAAGCAACTTCATTTCACTTACACTGATGATTATCGAGAGAGAGAGAGAGAGAGAGGGAGAGAGGCGAGACAGGGAGAGAAGGAGACAGAAGGAGAGAGAGTGTAGGAGAAAAGAATAGAGAGAAAGGGAAAGAGAAGGAGATAGGTGCAAGGAGAGTGGGTGAGATAGAGGGTGGGAGAGTGGGAAATGAGGTGAGAGAGTGGGAGAAAGAGAGGAGAGAGAGGGAGAGAAGGAAATAGAGAGGGAAAGAGAAGTGTAAGAGAAATGTGAATGACTGTCACAGTTTCAATGGGAAATCGCAGACACAATTGATTACGTCAGCCTTGCCCACTTTTACCATAAATGCTGACTGAAGTAAAAAGAACTCTTTTAATTAACAGAATCCTATAATAATTATTCGCAACTCCAGACGACATTTGTTGAATTTGGAATGAAAATTATTACCTGACTAAAAAAAAAACAAAAACAAAAACAAGACAAGAACAAAAAAAAATACAATTCCATGTTGTACCAGATGTGATTACAATTTATAACTGACATCATGGGCATTGTATTAATATTTTACAACCTGGCCAAATGAAAGAGACAGCTTTGATGACATGACTTTGGTTTTAAGGAGAAACACACACACATTTGGATTTATAAATGAAAGTGATACAATACATGTAGAATTTATTAATTTATTCGAAGATGGCGCATGTTTCACGCAATCACTAAACCGAATACTCAGAGTTGCACCAAAAGAAACCTCAGTTAAATAAATGGATCTATGCAAAGATCTCAGCTCTTGAAGGGGTTATACACAGCAGAATCGGTTCTAAAATACCACATATATTCTCCTTTGATCGCTCATTTGTTAGTACTGAAAGAAACAGTCAACAGTGGCAGGATTCGAACACGAAACTCAGATTATGAATATAAATAATAAAAAATAACAAAGTAAGCAGTGTAAATTAACGATTTCTTACTAAGCTTTTTTTTTTTTACTCTCCAAATTTTCTATAATATCGTGTTATTTTCATGTTTTTTCGTAAGAAGACAATTTTCTGTGAATTGGCTTCAGCTGGAAATCGTAACCGCATCGTTGATTCGGGTCAGCTGGAGCTAACCTCTTGCTCTGTGGAAATTGTCATCATGGAAACAGTAGACATAGATCATAGATGTATATATATATATATATATATATATATATATATACACAACCTAATGCACTGCTCCTAAATATATATACACGCACTCGTACACGTACACACATAATTACTAATGCACCTATACACATATTCAAATACATACCTATACTATATGCGCACGTATATGTTTTCCTCTGTTTTCTTTCATTTTTTTTTTGACTCGGACAATATTCATGTTTTTCCTCGGCAGCTCCTCAATAATACTGGTGATTTATTGAATTTCTATTTTCTCAGTCATACTTATATACACTTACTCATAATATAACATCATACATACACCAGTGTCTGAATGCATATACATACATACATACATATATATATATATATATATGTATATATATATGTATATGTGAATTTATATATGTATGTATGTATTTAATATCAATTAAAGAAGTATAAAAATGTTGTTTAAGAAATCGCTCTATGAAACACAGAATAAGAATGGTATAGCGTGCTTCCTTTAATAAACTGGCTTTAGAGATGAGAAAATACCAAATCCTCCTGACAATCTATATCAGAATTGTTTTTCTTCTTTAGCCGCGTTACTGTTATTTTCATGTTATTCTTTTATTTTTTATTTTTTATATATTATTTTATTTTTTTATTTTTGTGCTAGTTATTAGAACATCATGCAAACAACAGAGTAATATAAAATACAGAATGAAAGGAAGAAAAATACCCCCAAACAGTTTTTTTTATATCGATATATCAACTGGTAATATTTATTTTTCTAGCTAATAATAATAATAATAGTAATAATAGTAATAATAATAATAATGATAATAATAAGAATAGGAATAGTAAAAATGTTTCTCATATCGGCATGAAACCTGAAAATATGAGAAAATAGGAGATTGTGACATCTATCTAAACTCTCATGTCAAAAAAAATGAAAAGAAAGAAAAGAAGCTAAAAAAAAATGGTAAAAATGCATTAGCGATGCAAGTAAAGTCATCATTGTATATAGCTCCAGGTCAGCTCTAATCGAGCAAATGTATGATTAAACGCATTCCAGCCGTGATCATCCTTTATTATTTTTTTTGTCTTCAAACGTAGTGAACATAGAGCCATAGTATCCGATGCGTTCCTCATTTTTTAAAAAAAACGGTTGGGTGCATTTCCTTGCGAAATTTGGTTGATTCTTTTTGGCAGGTCGAGTGACTACACAGAGGCACCATCGTGGCTAGGTTTAAGTGAAGTTGATATTGTTATTGCTGTTGTGTAGGTCTAATCGGTCCTGATATAGCATGGATATAATCAAAACATTATAGCTGATTACGGAGATGTACTCGCATAGCAAGTAATTTGATCTGAGATCGTGTGCTGAAACGAAAACAATTGCAGCGTGGAAGGTGTTTGTAAGCCATTTAAGAAACACACAAAAGCCGTTCGATTCACTTCAACATTTAAATTTAATTTGTCAGTGAACAGGTCGCGGATTTTAGCGACGAAAATATTTTGACAAATTAAACTTAAATGTTGAAGTGAATCGAACGGCTTTTGTGTGTTTCTTAAATGGCTTACAAACACCTTCCACGCTGCAATTATTATAGCTGATACTATCTCAAATTTATTTTCTCAGAAATAATGAATGCTGTACATCGTTATCCAACTAGCGATACGAAGCGAAGTTCGTGAACATGGCTTGCTAAGAAGAGCCAGAATTTGAACTGTCTACAGTTTGTAGATTAGCAAGAACTGGGTAGGAAATATAAAATTGTGATGTTTAACCATTTTTTCTAGATTATTAGCGGTTTCTTTTCATTTTTATGCTTAGTCGAATTCCTCTCCTCAGCATTATTCTATAATAGAGCGTCGAGCCGAGAAATAGGTTTCTATGTGGTCGTTCAATCTGTTAGAAATAGCATCCATCATCTTCAGAAATGAAGGACACATAAGACAACAGAGTCCTAGATACACAGTTAAGACGGCTTTTGATCATAATTACCGTAAATCCTCGAGTATAATCCGCATTTTCCCCAAAAATTTAAAGGTCAAAATCCCTAGTGTGTACTATATACGAGGTTAAAAAGGAAAAATATTTTCTAAGCAATTTCCGAGTCTCTATTTGCTGTCCGGCAATGTTTATTCAGACGCATTTTGTGATGTCGGGCGCTAAAATACCTTAAGCTAAGCCAGAAAACAATGAAGTCATAAAAGAATCATCCATAACTTGCAGTAAGCAACATTTATTAGAATAAAGGTATTCAGAACACAGAATAACATGTAACAAAAACAATTTGCAAACATATTTACATTCCCATATAACAGTTAAGAACATTAACATTATTGTATTACGCATGCATGGAAGTGTTTGTTTGACTAGGTGCTGCTGGCTTAATTACGCACGACTCAAGTTAGAGAAGGGTGCGTATTATACACAAGGTTTAGGTTTTTCAGAAATACAGCCCCTTAAAAATTCCCTGCGTATTATACTCAAGGGCAGACTATACTCGAGGATTTACGGTATATTGATTCAGCAAACCCCAACCAATTCAAAATATTACACTGAATATCTAATAGATTCTATTCGTTTATTGCTTTCTCTTTCAGCCGTTCATCTTAACCAAATTAAGACGTCACTATCATTTTCGATATTAACCCCACGAAATAGAAGTTAAAGGCAAAAATTGTCACAACACCACAAGCAAAAGCGCTGTGGTGATGCGTTGTATCTTTACAATCCAAGTTCAGATCTCATTTTGGTAGATGGTTTTTTTAAAAGGCTAGCTAGTAATACGCCCCTATATACATACATACATACGTACATACATACGTACATACATACATACATACATACATACATACATACATACATACATACATACATACATACATACATACATAGGATAGGAGCACCCCGTTGGTTTCGGCGACTAGGGTTCCAGCTGATACGAACAACGGAACAGCTTGCCCGTGAAATTAGCGTGCAAGTGGCTGAGCATTCCACATACACGTGTACCCTTAACGTAGTTCGCAAGGAGATTCGGCATAACTCTAGATAAATGTCTGAATATCTCTCGTGGGCATTTTCTCGTTCCGGTTTTTAACGCACATAAACCTGGCATAACACTTCTTGACTTCCACTACAGAGAGTCGTCACCAAAACATTCCTATCAGTCCCT
>NC_042997.1:14149976-14177476 GCF_006345805.1 Octopus sinensis | reverse complement strand
GTTCAAAGTGTTCGATGCAGTGGCCCACGGTGCGATAAGTATTCAATACAAAAAACAGATCAAAGTGGTGGAAAGCGGTCAATACAGAAGATTGATGTTTCCGAAAGAGCGAGGAATTCATTTTTACCTTAAGCAATTGTGATGACCCATGGTGGAAGTTCGCTGGTGGTTCTAGTGATTTTTTGTGAAATGCTCGGTTTTATAATGCCTGTTAGGTGGTCAATCTAGCGTAGCGTGACGTCATCAATGTTTTGACCAATCGTTTCGTTAGGTGGCTTTAATCAAGTGGAACGGGACGTCATCATTATTTTGACCAATCGCTGCATTATAACTCCCTCTTGTTTGTTTCCTGTCTTGACCAGTCGCTTCGTTAGTCAAGCATAGCGGGACGTCATCCAGATTCTGCCCAATCACGACTTATAGCTACATTAGATCTGCCCCCTGTCTGTACTTGTTAGGTGACTATTCAAGCAGAAAAGGACGTCATCAATATTCTGACTAATGACTGTCCCCTGTTTGTATCCTGTCCATTCTAGCAGAGCTAGACGTCATCAACTTGTTGACCAATCAGAATCGGGTCTGACCCTTAGCTGTATCGTATGTATCAGGGTCAGATTTGCACGAAAGAATTTTATTCCCTTTTTTACTAAGGCATATTTCCGTCAGAGTGAGTGTCTGTTTGAAGTAGCGGCCGTGGTGAAATTTGGTTCTCCTTTTCGGAGGACTTATCTTTTGTTTTAGTATTCCTGGCCCAGGTGTTTAAACTTGGTCTAAATTTTTTTATGAAATATAGTTCTTTATTTTGGCGTTGTGTGAAGGTTGCGTTGTCACTGAATTTATAGAGCGGGTTAGTTGAAATTTCGGATTTACATTTCCAGCACATCTATCAATGTGTCCGCTGACCGGTATTTTGCGGTAATCAGGGTTTCTAATTTGTGATTTATGCACCGCCATCCTGTTACGTAAGCTATTTTTTGTATGGCCTATATACTGCCTATTGCAGCCTGCGCATGTTATGACGTAAATTAAGTTTTCTGATGCGCAGGTGAAGTTTGTTCTAATGGTGAACTGGTGCCTTGTTCCAGTATAAATTCTGATCCTTCTTTCAAGATGACACAGATTCCGCAGTTGGCCTTCCACATTTTCTAACTGCTGGTTTTGTGGTTGATGTTGAGTGCAGTGTAGCTTGGGTTAAAATCCTTTTCAAGGATTTTGGTTGCCGTTTACTTTTAATGATGGTGTGTGTTTCGAGGATCCGGTTCATCTTTGGGTCTCCCTTTAGTAGGGCTGTGCTTTGTAGTATGGTGTTGAAGGTCTCATTGTTGAGTGGGTTGTGTGTAGAGATGTAGGAAGGGTTTTTAATTGTTCTTTCTTTTTTGGTTTTGTTTCTCAGGTCTTCTATACTTAATTTAAGTACCCGTTGGATTGCACTGTCTATTAGGGGCTGTGGATAGTTTCTATTTGTGAGTGTGGTTCTAAGTTCCTGGAGACGTGTGTGTCGGGTGTTTGTGTCTGATATTATGGTGCAAATCCTTCTAGCTAAACAAAAAGGACATTCATTCTAGTGTGTCGTGGGTGGCATGAATCAAAGGGTAGGTACTGTTTAGAGTCTGTCGGTTTATAGTAGATATCTGTCTCTATTTTGTTGCCGGTTATCTTAATGAGGATGTCTAAAAATGGTAATTCTTTTTCGTTGTGGTCCATCGTGAATTGTATATTGTCATTTATTCCATTAATAGAATTTTAAATTCCTCAAGTTTCTCTATGCCTTTGTCCCAGATGATGAAACAGTCATCGAGGTATCTTTTCCAGTTGTTATGGATATAGGTGGCGAGGTGTTTCCATATTTCTCGAGTGTCATCCGGTATAGTATTTTCTCGAGGTATCCCATCACTAGGTTGGCAAAAGATGGTGCAGTACGCGTGCCCATCGCTGTTCCCGATCTTTGCCTGTAGAAATCATTGTCAAAAATAAAATAATTGTTCTCTAAAATGAATCTAAGTCCTTCTATTATAAGGTCTTTGTTTATGCGAGTTGGGAGTTCAAAGGGGTAGTTATTCAGCCAGAAGGTGATTGCTTCTATTCCTAGGTTGTGAGGGATGTTAGAATAAAGATTAACTACGTCGAATGATACTAGAAGGGTTTTCTCATTGACTGTTTTAGGGAGGTGGTTGAGCATATCTATATCGTCTCTTACGTAGCTTTTGATGTGTTTTAGGAAAGGTTTAAGAAGTGTGTCTAAGAAATTGCTGAGGCGGTGAGTTTCACATGCTGGCCCTGCTATTATCGGTCTTAGTTTAAGATCATTTGGTGAAGGGATTTTGATGAGTGTGTCGGTGGATGTTTTGCACGTTTCTCTAATGGTTTGGCTTTTGTGTACCTTAGGGATACCATAGAACAAACTCGATTTGCATTTGAAGTTAGTGATGTATTCATACTCCTTGTTCGTGAGTCCTTCTTGGTATGTGTTGATTAATGTCCTAAGGTTATGCATTATTTTTTGCTGGTTGTACTGTTGGGCCCTTTCATAATACGTTTCATCTCTTATAGGGATAGCACTAAATTTTTATAATTGTTTGTATTCATTATTACTATCGCGTTGCCCTTATCTGCCTCCTTATTGTTATTGTTTTGTCTTCTCTTAGTTTGATGAGGTCGTTCCATTCTCTTTTGTTGAAGTTAGGGCTGTGTTTTTGTTTCTTGATGAATTGAAACGGGAAATTAGTTATGTAGTCACAATAGCGGTCTAAGGCTTTATTCTTACCTTTGGTGGGGTGTAATTGCTCTTGTTTCTAGCTATTGAGTCCTCCTCTATTTGTTTGTCTTGAAATGCCTCGGTGAGTCTTAGTTTTCTGCAAAATTCCGAAATATCATCTTTCATTTCATAATAATTAGAACGTTGTGGGGTGGGTGTAAATTTAAGTCCTTTGGAGAGTATGCTTATTTCGTTAGGTGTAAGTTCTTTGTTTGAGAGATTGATTATCTTAATTACCTGAGGTTTCTTTTGTTTGTCCTTTGCCATCGTGTGTCCCTGTTCCTGTGTGTGGGGTCTAAAAAATGGTTGGTGTAGTTATGTTCAAAGCTATCTGTCTCATGTTGTTATAATTGTCAGAGTGAGTTTGTGGTGCTCTGTTCTGGAGTCTGTTGTTGAACCTAGTGTTACGTCTTAGTTCCTCAGGTGTATTGTGTTGGTAGTTGTTTCCTCCGTAGTGCATATGTATATTTGCTTTTCTGTGAGAGTTATTTACGTTCTATGCAGAATTCAAGGCAGTTACTCTCTGTGGCAATGCTTCTTAGAGTCAAGGCAGTCAAACAGATTTGCTATATGTAAATCAGTTAAATGGGTACAGATTTGGGTATATATATGAAGATATACTTGTACTCATATAATGGATACATTTTCTGTTGTGCGCGACTCTGCGTAATTGCTTATTGTATATTTGTGTATCTATCTATATACAGGGAACTCAAATATAAAATCTTTAGAATGTTTAAAAAGTCTCCGCTGGATCGCTTAATCGACTGGATTTAAACTCATGCGAGTCTGTTCTTCCTTGAAAAATCTTGCAATTCCAGCTTTTTATGCAAATCTGTTGTTACACCGTTCATTGCGCCTATAATGATTGCTGCAAATCTTTATATATAAAAGAAAGGTTGTGTGTCTGTCTACTCCGATTTAGATTCCTAACTACTCCCACATTTTGCGGTGCAGTTTAACCAAAACCGGGTATCTTATAGTCGTGATTCATATCAAGCCCTTCTGGGTATTAGCGCGCGTCTACGATGAGTCTACGACTTTAAAAATAATTTACCATAATTTTTTCCCATTTTAATGTATATTTTTTAAATATAAGGGAAGTAACTCTCTAAAAATGTCTACGATGAGTCAACCATTTAAAAAAAATTTACCTTAATTTTTTCCATTTTTAATGCATTTTTTGCTATTTTTTGGCTAACTCTCTAAAAATGCTTTATAGTTATTTCCCTTACAAACCCGAGCAACGCCGGGCGATACTGCTAGTGAAAGTATATAACAAGAATACGAGGGTTGTTACGCATTAGTTTATCATAGTTGTTTCTCTTACCACATGTTTGGATCAGATGCTCGCATCCACCTTTCAGAATACTCCATCATACATTTTCGTTAGCTATGTATGATCTTTGTTCCCTGTCTCATAGAACAATATCAGGCTTATTTTTGCAGCGGGTTGTTGTTTTTATTGGCATGTTCCAACAGTATGGCCCTCGTGTGCCTTTGCTATAACTGCTATCAATCTTTCCGTTACTCTTTTACTCTTTTACTTGTTTCAGTCATTTGACTGTGGCCATGCTGGAGCACAGCCTTTAGTCGAGCAAATCGACCCCAGGACTTATTCTTTGTAAGCCTAGTACTTAATCCATCGGTCTCGTTTGCCGAACTGCTAAGTTACGGGATGTAACACATCAGCATCGGTTGTCAAGCGATGTTGGGGAGACAAACACAGACACACAAACAAATATACACACATACATACATACGTACGTACGTACATACATACATACATACATACATACATACATACATACATACACACACACACACCACACACACACACAACACACACACACACACACATATATATATATATATATATATACATACATATATATACGACGGGCTTCTTTCAGTTTCCGTCTACCAAATCCACTCACAAGGCTTTGGTCGACCCGAGGCTATAGTTGAAGACACTTGCCCAAGGTGCCACGCAGTAGGACTGAACCCGGAACCTTGTGGCTGGTAAACAAGCTACTTACCACACAGCCACTCCTACGCCTATATAATTTTAGCAAGGTAGTACATATGTCTAAAGAACAACGTATTTGACTCTACCACAAGTACGTTGCAGGCATTTTTGGCACTTTCCGACGAAATGGATATCTTTCACACTGACGTTACGCAATCAACATTTCCTGTCACAATATGATGGTCGGATGTATCTGTCACAGAATTCGGAGACTTACTCTTTCTTTCGACGTTATAATTATCCGCTAGCTTGCGAGATATATTCATAAGCGTAAACTTCTTCTGATATGATTAGTATTTCTCCCCTAAGTTTTCGATTTTTTACCTTTCTTTTTGCGTATCATTTTTCACTGTTGAGTTTTCCCTTTCGCTGGTCAATTGTATGTGTGATACTAAGTCCCACTCTCTACTTCTCCAGTTATTGTCACCTTTAATGTGGAATTACTGGTGATGGTTAATATCTTACTAATATTGTTGTCTAAACCGCAGATCACTTACAAAAAGACATTCTAGTATCTCAAATTTTGGTTCAAGCATTGGCACTGACAAGACGAGTCATTGGATTATCGTCTTACTGAATGCAGACTGTTCTGACTTTCACACCTTCCGAAGTCGTCTGCAGTATTTTGTCACTTTACTTAGCGCCACATCTTCATTCTGATCAATTCCGTGAGATTCGTGGTATTCAGTTTTTGGAGTTAAAGGAGATAGGCATGTTAAGGAGATAGCCGAGCAGCAGGTATTTAAAGGGAAATTTGACAAGACAGTCAGTCGCCCGCTGACACTCGTTGACGCTACATCGAAGAGGCCAGGGAACGGAAGAAAGAAGAAAGTAGACATGCACCCAACACCAGAGCTGAAGACACCTCCGAAATGGAGGCGGGGGGGGGCGCAACGTCGAAACAATAGAGGAGTAGGGATCGAAATCGGACGTGGTTCTTCCTGATGATGTCTTGAGCTAACTGGATCCTATAAAGGAGCTATTGTGGTAGCAGACCACGAAACACGGTTGAAATTCCTCATCAGGTCAATGATCTTCTCTCGATTGACAACCGAATAAAAACATTTATCCTAACGCATCTGCATTCCTGTATCTCATGAGAATGTTGGAATCAGCTCTAAATGCCTCGACCGCGTGACTATTACCTTATAAAGTTTCAAGTCATCGGTATAATATATGTGTGAAAGCTGGAGAATAGAAAAAAAAGGGAGATCGGTAATGTTCACAACTCTCAAAGAAAAGGGAGATAATTTCGAGAAACTTAAATTTTCCAAATATATTTATATGCTTAGCAGAAACCTGACCTTTGCTAACAAGCAAGATGACATCTTATATACATGCTGCGATCGGACTAAACCCCATTAATGTAGTATAGTCTACTAATGCCTCTTTGGTCATTTGACAAATGTTTACATACCAACAAAGAGTTAAACTTTTGGAATATCTTACGTATTTCCATAGTTCCATTAATTCCTTGTCATTGTATCTTCCTCTTTAGTCATAAATTGCTTGGTTTTGAGAATCCCAGTTTTTCAACATTAGTACAAGTGCTGCAATAGTCACAGGTATAACTCTAAATATATCCTTATATGTACCTATTATCCACTTATGTATGTGGCCTAGTGGTTAGAGCAGCGGACTCCCGGTCGAGGGATCGTGGATTCGAATCTCAGACCGGGCGATGTGTGTGTTTATGAGCGAAACACCTAAGCTCCACGCGGCTCCGGAAGAAGGTAATGGCGAACCTCTGCTGACTCTTTCGCCACAACTTTCTCCCACTCTTTCCTCCTGCATCTTGCAGCTCACTTGCGACGGACCCGTGTCCCGTCCAGGTGGGGAACCTATATACCAAGGAAACCGGGAAACCAGCCCTAATGAGCCAGGCGTGGCTCGAGAAAGAAGAAACAACACTTACGTATGTATATATATTTGCCTGTCTATTTCGAACTCTTTCACTCGGTATACACACATACGCGCGCACGATACATACACATATACAAAGCATTGGAGAATCATGGAAACACTATATCAGACAGTTTTAATAAAATAATAAAACGCTGTCTGGTGTGATATATTTTAATGAATAATTTATTGTAGTCACATCCTATCGAACTAACAAATTATTCATACACAAAATAAATAATTTCTTTGTTTGCTTAGAGTGTAAATACAATAGATTGTTCATTAAAAATAATGTACCAAATGACTTTCCTATCATGTCACCAGAATATATCTATTTATTATAATATGAAGCTGAAACTTCTGATTGTCGGTACATAAAGTTTTATACTTTCGTTTGTCGAAAAATTTATCGCATAATATATTTATAAATGAACAACCGGGATATTTACACATATACTGGAAAAGAAAACAAAAGCTGAAATACTTAAAATCAGAACGAAGTTGTGATTAGACAGAGAAAATTTAACGATAAGCCTATAAATTTCGTAAAGTTTTCAAGCATTTCGAATCCGGCACTTTGAATGTGATTAGAAGGACAAGATTTAGTCACCGTATTTGATAGCTGAAGAGACGCACGAACATATAAGACAGAACCCAATTTTAGCAGCGCCATATAGGATCCAAGGTAATTTTTTGAGACTTTTCATTTTGAAAAAAATTCGCATCTTATATGTCATCAAAATAGTAAGTACTGTTTCAAAATAATCTCAATAAGTTATTGAAACTTTCAGAAATTCCAAACATAGCTGTTTCATAAAAAAAAAAGAAAAGTTTAAGAAGCTTATAAGTTTATGTTAATAATTCTGATAACATAAGGAAAACCCATGGAAAAAAACAAACAAGATCCTATAATAAATAATCTACTTTACTTAGAAGCATAAGTGCTAGCAACTATTCTCAGAAGAGAGATTGTTTATATCATTGGGTTGTCCGGAAAGTTCGTGCCGATTTTTAAAGGAAAGTAAAAGGTCAATAAATACTTGCCATTACATTTTTAATCAACCAAATATGAACCATTTTGTTGCACAATACATCTCCATCTTTCCTTTAACTTGAAAATACCCTCTTTCCAGAATTGAGGTGGTTTCATGACAAAGAATTCATCAAGGTAACTTTTTACGTCATCCAAGGAATTGAAATTTTTACCATTAAGACTATTCTGTAGAGACCTGAATAAGTGGAAATCCGAAGGAGAAATATCTGGTGAATATGGAGGGTGGGGTAACACATCCCAGCCAAGCTGCAGCAATTTTTGCCTGGTTCCCAAAGCATCAAATGCCGAAAATGAACTTTCTTATCTTCCATCTTAAAGGGTTACAGAATTAACACAGGTTATAGGAACATAAACATTCTTCCACGAAAAGATAGCTTAAACTGTGCTCTAAATGGAGGTGTAGTCAAATCCTATTTTGTGGACTGAACCATGTTCTAAAATAAGTCGAAAGGTAAGCTACTATAAATCGGCACAAACTTTCCAGAAAACCTAATACTTTCAAAGATCCTAAATTTTTTTTACTCGCAAACTGGATATAGTCTATAAAGCTGTTAACCGTCAGTAATTAGGTGGTTTAATAATTCTGATGATAGAGTTCGGTAGTAGATTCTTTGCAATCAGTGAAAGTGACATTAGAAATATAATGTTGTGTAGTTAAGAAACCCGCTTTGCAATAACGTGATTTCGGGTTCAGATCAACGGTGCGGCACCTTGGGCAAGTATCTTGTGCCATACCCTCCTCCCTATGGACAAATGCCTTGTGTGTGAACTTGGGAGAGGAAACTGTGTGAAAGCCCGTCGTATATACGTGTATGTATGTATATGTATATCTGTATGTGTGTGTTTGAATGTGTATATCTGTGTGTGTGTGTATGCATGTGTCCATGCCATCGGTTGACAATCAGTATTGGCTTGTTTATGTCCCCGTAACTTAGTGTTTCGGAAACGGAAACCGCTAGAATAAGTAGAAGACTTTAAAATAAGTACTGGGGTGGACTTGTTTGGCTGAACACTTCAAGGCGGTGCCCCAGAATGGCCGCAGTCCAGTCACTGAAACAAGTAAAAAAAAATAAATTCACTTTTGAATTTCGAATATTCTTTTAGAGTAAATTGTACCAATGAAAAGTTGTGCTTTAAGTTTATATTTATTAGATTTTTAAAGTTCTAACACTTAGCTTAAATACTTAGAAATACTTCTCCCGTATAAATCCTAAAGAGAAAATGCAATATATTACTAAACTTTTTAAGTTTAGTAATATATTGCATTCAGTATTTGATGCGCTCAGTGTATGATGACGCCAGAGATTTGTGGAGTACTGATCTCCGCAGAAACCAATGGCGTTGACTCTAATGTACATGTTGCATTGCATTATGTTTAGTGTTGTTATTTTTGTCTAGCTCTAAATCAACTCTGACCAAGCAAATTCATAATCAAAGGCGTTCCATTCTATTTTATTTCCAGGCATTGCTTCCAATATTACATTATTCAATGCAACCTTCCGTTGACGATAATGTAGCATTTGAGGAAGATTAGGTTGCTATTTCGAGCATGTCAAACCACTATGTACGTCGAGGCTCCATCATACACTCTTGGCGGAATCGGTCGTGCAAAACACACACTCTCTCTCTCTCTCTCACACACACACACACACACACACACACACACACACACACACACACACACACACGTACGCACGCACGCACACACACACACACACACACACACACGCACGCACACACACACCACACACACACACACACACACACACACACACCGCACGCACACACACACACACACACACACACACACACACACACACACGCACGCACACACACACACACACACAAACACGAGCGCGCTCACACACACGCACGCATACACGCACGCACAAACGCATATCTTGGCTACTCTGCATAGCCGTGACTTCCGAAATTGCGTAGGTCTACTGGGTATATGTTTCGATATAAGTTTTATTCGGCGTATGTATTATAGGTCTAAGTTTTCTAGTTTCTTTTGGTAAAAGTGCAATAACTCCCCACCCAGCAAAAAACAAAAAGTTGTTAATCGTAGTCAGAGAGTGTTACGTCCCTTAAGAATAAAAACCAAATTTCGTGATATCCACAGACATTAAGTGAAGTTTTGCAAACCTGTTCTCGTTTTCGCATTCTGACGCGAAATGCTGGGAGGAGGTACCTTAAAATCTGGTCACATTCAATGTTAGAGCGATAACGCACGACCCGTTAAAAATGTATTTAAAATCTTACTTCAGAATAGTGGTATAACAAGCTTTAAAATTATTCCAAAGAAGAAACTATAAAACGTAGTTGAAGAGTACCAATCTATGAATTTAGACATTGCAATACTTTTTCAAGATACAATAAATAAGAAAACGGATGAGTAAAGATTTGGAAGCCACAAATTATATAATTCACAATAGACTCTATCTTGGCAAGTAAGTCTATTTTGATGGAACTAAAAGAACAAAGCATCAGGGTATAGAAGAAGACGAAGAATATATAGTGTTAGAGAAACTGAAGGAAAAACAAGAATCTCGTGATTCTTTGCCAAAAGTTTTCAATACCGAAAAAATACTACTATAATTTGGACAAATAGTTGGTGATAGAAGTGAAAGGTGACGAAACAATGGACTAAAAGTCGTATAAGTTAACATGTTTTTTACATTCTGGAGTTGTCTGTACAGACTTTATTTTGGCCTGCTCACCTAGCCAGCGGGTGACGTCATTCGAAAGCTAAAACGATGCGAAGCGCATTGTGACCAGAGTTGTATAACAACTTCCGATAGTCTGGTCAATCACCTGATCACGTGACCACACACCTTATTTAATTAGAGCTAAATCAACTATTCTTTGACATAGTTATGTATTGAAATGGTTGCACGTCTAGTAAGTAAACGTACCCAAATGTGCTCAAATTTTGAATTCTTCATTTGTAACTCAAATAATATGGTATCACTAGTTGATGCGCACAAAAATTTGATTAGTACTGTACTACAAGAAGGTAAAAAGTTTCCAGGTTAAACCATTAAATCGTGTTTTCTCAAAAGCAACATTTTGAGTTATTCATATTATTAGCGAGGATGTCCGTGTTTCTCAATTCTCTACCTTAGTTTAGTTACTCTAAGACTCATTCATGGCACACAATTCTCCAAACAACCATGTTCCCTTTGCGACCTTCGAACTCTTTGCTTTTGCAGGAATTATCGGTTCAACCGAGCACTACTCATGCCGAATAAACAACGTCCACACAAACTGCACAAAGGGCCACCAGACTCTGTGATATACATACATACATACATACATACATACATACATACATACATACATACATACATACATACATATATATATACAGTGGCGGCCAAAATGTTCAGAACAGCATTGTTTTCGTCAGAAAAGTAGATATAATTTTTTATCAAAGTTGTTTTATATTCTATAATTTTCACAGACAATAAATACAATATTATTTGTTATTGCCAGAGATTTTGGTGTAATTTGAGAGGATAATACAAAAGTCATGGATGATTTAGTGATTTACTGCAAAACCCATGGCGGCCAAAATGATCAGAACGGTTGTTTTTACTCCGTGTTTTAGTATATTTAACCGGCGAACGTGACGGTTCGTTTACTAAACATTAGTAAGAATATTTGCAGTGTACTTTGTTAATATAATGCCACTTACTCCGTTACCAATTCGTCAGCAGATTATTAAGCTTCGAAGGAAGGATAATTTAAGTATTGGATCTATTGCAAAGATTGTTAACGAGTCAAAAAGTGTTGTACACGGTATTCTTAAGGTCTACGATGATTGTGGTTCGTGTGAAGCAAGAAAGTTTACAGGTAGGCCAAGAAAAACGACCAAGAGAGAAGATCGTGCTGTGGTAAAGTTGGTTAAAAAGGACAGATTTAAAACTGCTGCTGCTGTTACTCGGAAAATGTGCATTGTATTGAAGAAAACTTTATCTCGAAAAACTGTGTCTCGTCGTTTAGTTGAACATGACCTACAAGCAAGAGCACCTGCAGTGAAGCCACCGATCAGCTCCAAGAATAAAAAGTGTCGTCTTACCTTTGCAACCGAACATGTGTTGTGGTCTCAAGAAAAATGGCAAATGGTGCATTTCAGTGACGAATCTAAGTTTATGTTATTTGGCTCAGATGGGAAAAGTAGGTGAAAAAGTTGTCGCCTAAATGCCTTAAGACTAGTGTTAAATTCGGTGGAGGAAGTGTCATGGTTTGGGGGATGATATCTGGAGATGGTGTGGGCCCTTTGGTGCGATTACATGAAAAGGTAAATGCAGGAGTTTATAAACAACTTCAATCCTATTGAAAATGTATGGAATATTCTAGGAGAACGTTCGAAAGCCAGAAATCCTAAAACAACTGAGCAATTATGGAATGCCCTTCAGGAAGAATAGAATGAGATCACCCAGCAAGAAATTGAAAATTTAATTTCCTCATGCAGTCGAAGATGTCAGAGTGTGATTGAAGTTTCTATATCCGGATTACAAATTTATATTTATACCAGTAATGATTGGAGCGCCTGGTTTTGCAAAGAAATGCCTGTCAGTCTGGATAAGCTTGGATTTTCAGAAGAAAAAAAATCAGTCATCTGATTCGCACATTATAAATACAAGCTGTAAGTGGAACAGTAAAAGTATGCAAGACTTTTCTCAGGTTTAAAATGCGACATTATTTTCGCTATCTACATTCCAAAGATGGAGCTTTGTATCTTTGTTAGAACCAGCTCCTTCTTCTAAGGAAGAATTTAAATGATTAAGTACAGAACAGACATACATACATACATACATACATACATAATTACATAATACATACTTAGAAACTTGCTCTTCCTCCATTGGCAAGAATCTTGGAAATAAAACTGAACAATGGCATATATATATATATATTTATATACATATATATATATATATATATATATATATATATATATATATATATATGTGTGTGTGTGTGTGTATGTATATGTGTATGTGTGCGTCTGTGTATTTTGTTTTCTCCTGATTACATCTTGAACAACGGGCCACATTATCTCTTTTCCCCCCTTTTTTTTGTTGTAAAAACCCATTTGTTAATAATCTCAAGGAAACTAAATTCAGAACATGAGTTACGACGAATCAATTGTGTAATTTTAATTGAAATGTCAAGGAAAATTATGCAAAACTTTGCAAAAGTTAATATATTTAACTCTATATTTGTTTGGACTTGCAGCAATAAAATAAAACAGACAATGTTGTGCCTTAGTTTTTGACGAAATTTCGATTCTGGTGGAACAGCAAATAAGGTGCGGAGAAAAATAACTAACTGATAACACACAGACACACAGAAATATACGTATGTGTACGAACATGCTTGCAAGTGGATCGTATAGATAGATATGTAGACGCATAACCGATATAGACTTTAGAACATCGTTAGAACTATTTTAGAAAAGAAACAATATAAAGAAAAGTTAGAAATGGAAGCATGCGAATCAGGAAATTAAATATGAATGGGGCAACAAGACACTTTGAAAAGGGTGAATTAAGAACTTAATATCATATCAGGATTAATTCGAAACGACGGATTAGAGATTTACTTTTTGATAGTTTCTTCCTCCACAACATCACTGGAAGCAACACTGAAGAGAAAGATAATTATTTTACCGAGGAATTTCCAATGGAATTGGTCTGGTGAGTTACATTTAAAATCTACTGGCTCTTATGTAATACTGAAGTAATTCAAAACGCTGAAGATCATTCGTCATTAGATTAGTGTAACATGCAGGCTTCCGAAAGTCTCATCTACTACATCCAGTTGTAAGCTAGAATCTAATAGAAAATCTTTAATCAAATGATTGCAAGCTCCATGATGATATTTCAAGAAATTCAATCAGAACATCTGTTTAAATGTTTCAATATTCTAGCAAGAAATCTTTTCGCCTTTCAAAAATAAAATAAAAAAGAAGAATCTGATTTGTTTTTAACGAGTAATTTTTAATTCTTTTAAGGATGGCTCCATTCGGTTTTTCGAAGTAACTTCACTACATGTCGCTTTTACATGGATTTCAGAATTAACGTAAATTATATCACACTCTTATTAACTACAGAATATTGTTGTAGGAAAAAAGCCGAAGAAAGCAAAGTTTAACTAAACTTTTGTAAATCTTCAAAGAAGTTGATTACTTAATATATTAGAGATAATATTAGATTTCTTGTGGCAGCAAGAAAAGGGAACAAATAAACTGTCATCTTGATGTAGTTCACGACTTGTTTGTTTCATTACCTGTTCGCCTATCTATCTATCTATCTATCTATCTATCTATCTATCTATCTATCTATCTATCTATCTATCTATCTATCTATCTTTCTGTCTGTCTGTCTGTCTGTCTGTCTGTCTGTCTGTCTGTCTGTCTATCTCTCTCTCTCTCTTTCTTTCTTTCTTTCTTTCTTTCTCTCTTTCTCTCTTTCTCTCTTTCTGTCTGTCTGTCTGTCTGTCTATCTATCTATCTATCTATCTATCTATCTATCTCTATGACAGAATGCCCCACTTTTCTTTGTATTCCCTCCTTCCTACTTGTCAACATATCCGTAAATAATTGAAAAAAAAACCAAAAAACAAAGAAGCAAAATCCCTATTCTGTTCCCACCAATCATTTGTACGAGTGAATAGGGTTAGTGGATAGAGGATTGAGTTATCTGTTCTTAGGTCATGGTTTCAAATCTGACAGTCATTTCTAATTTTTTTCAGGAAAAAAAAAAGCCTACTTTATTCTCCATTGTATTTGCGTGGCTCAGTGGTTAGAACGTCGAGCTTACGATCGTGAGGTTGTGAGCTCGAATCCCGGACCGGGCTGCGTGTTGTGTTCTTGAGAAAGACACTTTATTTCACGTTGCTCCAGTTCACTCAGCTGTAGAAATGAGTTGCGACGTCACAAGTGCCAAGCTGTATCGGCCCCTTTGCCTTTCCCTTGGACAACATCGGTGACGTGGAGAGGGGAGACCGGTATGCATGGGCGACTGCTGGTCTTCCATAAAACAACCTTGCCCAGACTTGTGCCTCAGAGGGTAACTCTCTAGGTGAAAAACCATGGTCAGTGTCTGACCGGAGGGGGTCAAAAAAAAAAAAAATTATTTATCTAACACAGATATCTGAACACAGACACAGAATCTAGAGGAAGATTTATCTTTTCTTTGCTATTTGTCATGACACCGGAGCTAATGCTGCAATCCATATAAGCTTCCGCAGGTTCCGGACGCAATTTCATTACGTTACTGCAGTTACTTCAGTGGTTAGGGCAGCGGACTCGCAGTCATAGGATCGCGGTTTCGATTCCCAGACCGGGCGTTGTGAGTGTTTATTGAGCGAAAACACCTAAAGCTCCACGAGGCTCCGGCAGGGGGTGGTGGCGATCCCTGCTCTACTCTTTCACCACAACTTTCTCTCACTCTTATTTCCTGTTTCTGTTGTACCTGTATTTCAAAGGGCCGGCCTTGTCACTCTCTGTGTCACGCTGAATATCCCCGAGAACTACGTTAAGGGTACACGTGTCTGTGGAGTGCTCAGCCACTTACACGTTAATTTCACGAGCAGGCTGTTCCGTTGATCGGATCAACCGGAACCCTCGTCGTCGTAACCGACGGAGTGCTTCCACCACTTCAAGAAGTCATGCCTGTATTCCCCTACCCAACCAACACAAGACCTCAGTATCAAACTCTATGTCCATATGTTGCAGTTGACCATTTTCAGCAATTAACTTTACTCACCTGGACATAAAACAATAGTTTAATTTATTTTGATTTGAAGTTATTTCAATCACTCTTTTACCCTTTTACTTGTTTCAGTCATTTGACTGCGGCCATGCTGGAGCACCGCCTTTAGTCGAGCAACTCGACCCCGGGACTTATTCTTTTTGTAAGCCCAGTACTTATTCTATCGGTCTCTTTTTGCCGAACCGCTAAGTGACGGGAACACACCAGCATCGGTTGTCAAGCAATGCTAGGGGAATAAAGACAGACACACAAACACACACACATACACATATATATATATATACATACATATATGCGACAGGCTTCTTTTCAGTTTCCGTCTACCAAATCCACTCACAAGGCATTGGTCGACCCGGGGCTATAGCAGAAGACACTTGCCCAAGATGCCACGCAGTGGGACTGAACCCGGAACCATGTGGTTGGTTAGCAAGCTACTTACCACACAGCCACTCCTGCGCCTATCACGATCAAATATTTGTTTTCATACCTAAAACGCAAACAATTTTTGGAACTCATTGATCCCTTACAGTTTTCAACCAAGAATTATCTGTCTCGTACGGACACTTTCATATCCCACATTTTTATTATGAAGAGCCCCTTCGGATATTGGATGTTGAAATTTTATAACCATGCTTAACGGGGGAGCCTAAGTCAAGTAGCAAAACTCTAAGCTATCGTTCATCTAGTAAAAATAGCGGCTACAAATCACAGCATATCGTTCTTAAAATATGAAAGGCCACATTAGATAATTTAGTCATGCAAGCATATGAAAAGGCTTGAATGCCATTAATCATAGACTTCCTTGACAAGGACTTGCCAAATGCAACAATATCAACAGCAAAAACAAAAGAAGCAGCTGTAGCGGCGGCGGCAGTAATAAAACCAACAACAACAACAACAAAATCACCTGTTATCTGGAAAATAATGAATCTAGAATTGCTTAATCAAATGTATCCTTTCAATTTTGTCAGTGTGATGTAGTGGGTATTTGGTCTCTATTTCTGTTTGGCTGATTCAGAAGTGGTTTAATAACAACTTGGATGACAATATTTGTTGATATTATAGTACCTGTGGAAGATGTCATTATATAATGCATTCATGACACTTCCTCAGTCAAGAGGAGATGGAAGCTTCAGTCAAGGGGAGATGGAAACTTCAGTGAAGCTTCAGTGAAGTTGTTTGCCCCGAAAGAAAAGAACTGATATTAGCGCGGGATCGAAGGACTGGCAGAAAGGTGGATTCAGACGGTGCAACACGATGGTCTTTACTTTGAATGCTATGTTGCTTATATAATGTACAGAGTTGGTGAATTCTGTTATATATGTATTAGCAATATATTTCTAATATAATGCCGTGTAGCATTGATGATAGTTGTAATAGTACAATATTACTTGGACTAAAGCTCTAAAGCATTAGAAAGGAAATGTGAAATTGTAATGTTGATTTTTCGCTCAGAGCATTTATTGCAGAAATGAAATTAATTGATCTTAACGAGGTGTGGAAATCGGGAAGATAGATTTGTAGGTTTGACCCATCCGTATTTAGTCTTTCAGCATTTACTGTACACAGAATTGTTATAATGAATATTTCTAACATTGGTCATCAGAAAAACATGCATACACATACATACATACATACATACATACATACATACATACATACATACATACATACATACATACATACCCTGTTGACTTTGTTGAAATTCCAAGGAAGGAGGCGTGAATCTAGGCTACAAACCGGTTCTTTTTCTATTGGCAAGAAATCTTGAAATAAAACTGAATAATGACATACATATATACATACATACATACATACATACATACATACATACATACATACATACATAGTGGATTAAAGCGAGACGATTTCTCGACAAGTACTTACTTCGTCGACCTGGTATGAGGAAAAGCAAAATAGGGTTGGGTGCGACTTGAATTTAGAGCACAAATTTAGCTTGGTACCTTAACATTTATGTAATTCCAGAATCTTTAATAGCGTCATCTTTGAAAGAGAAAAGATAAAGAGCATGTGACATTATTAATGGTGCAAGTAAAGCAGCGAGCTGGCAGAATCGTTAGCACGCCGGGCGAAATGCTTAGCGGTATTTCGTCTGCCGCTACGTTCTGAGTTCAAATTCCGCCGAGGTCGACCTTACCTGTCATCCTTTCGGGGTCGATTAAATAAGTACCAGTTACGCATTGGGGTCGATATAATCGACTCAATCCGTTTATCTGTCCTTGTTTGTCCTCTCTGTGTTTAGCCCCTTGTGGGTAGTAAAGAAAATAGGTATTTCGTCTGCCGCTACGTTCAAATTCCGCCGAGGTCGACTTTGCCTTTTATCCTTTCGGGTTCGATAAATTAAGTACCAGTTACGCAGTGGGGTCGATGTAATCGACTTTATCCGTTTGTCTGTCCTTGTTTGTCCCCTCTATGTTTAGCCCCTTGTGGGTTATAAAGAAATAGGTATTTCGTCTGCCACTACGTTCTGAGTTCAAATTCCGCTGAGGTTGACTTTGCCTTTCATCCTTTCGGGGTCGATAAAATAAATACCAGTGAAACACTGAGGTCGATGTGAACGACTGGTCCTCTCCTTCAAAATTTCAGGCCTTGTGATTTTAGGGAAAAGGGCTATTAATGGTACAAGCAAATGGAATTGTAATAAATTGTCATGTGTTCGGTGAACACCGAGATTCGATACGATGAATTGCTTAATTATTCTGAATATATTTCGGCAGATTTGAACGTGAAAGTGCTAATAATGGTTGTGCTCTTAATAAGTGAACAGCTTCACCTTTATAATGAATATGAGTTTGTAACATATTTGATTCTTTAGTACAACAGATTCTAGGATACCGGTGATTCGACATGCTGTGTCTTGTTTGTCAGAAGCATCCAGATCAATGAATCTAACAAGATCCGAGAGTCCTGTTTATAGTTTCAGCGAATAAACTGTTTGCTGTGCCGTGCAGATGTTTCAACTGATAATAGATCGTCATATGCACGGTGAACAATAAAAATGTAAACGATGAATTGTATATTTATTCTGAATACATTCTGGCAGACTCGAACGTGAATATGTCAATCGCTGTTGTGTTCATTACAGCAGAGTAGTTTCTCCTTTATGACGAATAGGCGTTCATATGTCTTCAACCAAGAATGGAAAATGATTCGTGAATTTAATTAAGGGATTAACTTTTACTTAATAACGCTTTACATTATATTGTGTTGAGTCAGAAATTTTGTAGTATTTTGGTAACCCATTTGCTTTATTCGTCAAGTTGCAACAAAAGCAACCTAGCATTTAAAGTAGAGGCCATCGTATTGCACCGTCTGAAGCCACCTTTTTGTCAGTTTCTTGATCCCACGCTGGATCCGTCTGGAGAGGAGGAGCCTGTTGCAAAGAGTGTTTGGAAAAAGATGGATGACAGTGGTAAGAAAGATGAGAATGCATGAGGCTGTGCTTGCACGGTCGGTCGGAGCATAAAAGAAAGGAAAAAGATTACCAAAAGGGATAACCAACCGGCGGGTTAATTCACTAACCTGGACCCAAATTCCATCCAATCATCATATATATTTTTAACTCCCATCCGTAAAATATATGTAAATACATCTGTCTTTCATATTGTATATAAGAAGCGTGTTTGTATCCTTGGCCTTCGAGGCGAAGAACTCCATCAGTGAAGTTTCCATTTCCTCTTGATTGATAAAGCGTCGCGTGTGCAAGAGATGAGCCATCGATGGAAGCCAGTAAGAATCTCAGGGAATCAGATCCGGACTGTATGCTAGGTGTGGCATCAGCGCGATTCCCTCAAGTTTCTGGAGTTTATTCCGAGTCGTTCAAACAGTATGAGGTTTTGCGTTGTTTTGCAGCAGAAGAGCTCGTATTCTGTTAACTAATACCGGGTATTTTTGCTGCACAATAGCATACATCCTCTCCAGCCGTTCGGCTTACAGGTTGGCATCAGTGATTCGATCGTCTGGAACGAACTGGCAGTGAATCATCCACTCATAATTCCACTCGGCCGAGCATTACATTGTGTTCGAAACGCCCATATTTGGCGATAGGTTCCGGAAGCTGGCCTTTGCTAAACCTCTGCTTATGCATGTTAGAATTGCGGAAAAATATCTCCTTCGGATTATTATGTTCACCTCCTGCATTCATGACACTTCCTCGGTCAAGAGGAGATGGAAGCTTCAGTGAAGTTCTTTGCCCCGAAAGAAAAGAACTGATATTAGCTTGGGATCGACGGACTGGCAAAAAGGTGGCTTCAGACGGTGCAACACGATGGCCTTTACTTTGAATGCTAAGTTGCTTTTGTTGTAACCAGACGAAAAAAGTAAACAAGTTACCAAAACATTCCAAAACTTTTGACTCAACACAATCACTTCACAGTAATCGAACCGACTCTATATCCCAGAGATTGACTTGCTAAAAACAAGTAAATCTCCCTGAAATCACACCCTACTGTTTAAACAAAGGAAAGACACTTTGAATGATGTAGTCATGGATATACAAAAAAGATAGGATGGTCAAGCCAGAACGTCCTTGATTATGGATGTTATCGATACTGGACGACCTGGTCTTATACAAAAATCGGCAAGTATTGGGTCATCCCATAAATAATGCGATTTTTTCAATTGCATGAATTAAAAGTCGGAGGGGGACAAAATATATTACTTGCATCAACTTGCTATAAAAGTAGGTAGTAATTTTACCTTGTATTTATTTTTAGTGAAAGTTTTGAAGAGTGCAGTTCGATTTTAACAGTTATTCTTTGAAAGCTATAATGGAAGTGACATATTCGGTATATTTTGCTTTATGAGTTCAATAAAGGCAACAACGCAACGGAAGGTGCGAGGAATATTAATGCAGTATATGGAGATTGGGCAATAAGCGTAATCCAGTGTCAACGGTTTTTCCAGAAATTCCGAGCCGGAAACTACAGCCTAGAAGACGAGCCTTGTCCTGGAAGTTCTGTAGAGCTCGATGATGACGTCCTGCAAACCTTGGTGGAACAAAATTTCATCGTAACTGTTGAGGAACTAGCAGAGAAGCTTGGATTTGGTCATTCAACCATTCATCGACACCTGCATACCATCGGAATAGTCAGCAAATTGGTTCAGTGGATCCCTTACAAACTTTCCAAGTCTAATCGCGCGCAGAGTGTGCTCTTCTTTGCTGTCACATCTCACAAATGAACCTTTTTTGGACCGAGTAATAACTGGCGACGAGAAATAGGTTCTCTATAGAAATGTCAAGCACCAAAGACAGTGGATAGGGAAAGGAGAAACACCAGCACCCCAGGCTAAAGAAGGTCTTCACCCACGTAAGGTGTTCTTATCTGTTTGGTGGGATAGGGAAGGTTTAGACCGATTTGAACTTTTAAACCCAAACCAAACTATAACAAATATCTACTGCGAGCAGCTTGAGCGGCTTAAGTCAGCGCTAGAAGAAAAACGACCATCTTTGGTTCCAAGACGAAATGTGTTTTTCCATCAGGATAATGCTCAGCCACATACAACGAGGATGATATTCCAAAGGCTGGAGCAATTAGAAAGGGAAACGATGCTCTACCCACCATATTCGTCGCCCATTGCCCCATCTGATTATCATTTATTCTGTAGTCTTCAAAATCATTTGGACGGAAAAAATATAAATTCTGTAGACGAGGTCGGAAGAGTGCTGGAGGAATATTTTTCGTCACGGTCAAGTGAAGTTTGGAAGAGGGGACTTGCAAGTCTACCAGATAGATGGAAGAGCATTCTAGGAAATGAAGGAAAGTATATCTTAGATTAAAAAAGAACCTTGTGTATCTTAATTTTGAAAGATAAAAGTAAAAAAAAAAACATTATTTATGGGATGACCCAACATTTGTACAATAATAATTCAGTTTGTTGCTGTTGTTGTTGAACATAGATCTACTTAATCGAGCAAATTTATGATGGAAAAAGAATTCCAACGGTGACTATAAACTTTCATTTTACGATATGTAGTTTTACATAATTTAAAGTATTCTGTCCATGTATAGGACAGAAAGGATGTGTTTTGAGGGTGATTAAGCTACATTTTTGGCAGCTCCAGTAACCGCTTAGAGGTTCCGCTGTTGCTGCTTTAGTCGACTGTAATTGGAATCTATGATGTCATTTGGTAGAGGTTGCCTTAGCCAAAGTTTTTGTTAAGGTACCTCGGTGTATAAAGGGTGTGTAAACAAGCTTTATATTGAACTTCGTTTTATATGTGAGTATATGTATATATATATATATATATATATATATATATATATATATATATATATATATACACCCACATACGCACACACACACATATATATATGTATACAGCTATATATATATGCATGTATATATAATGTACATAAGTATGTGTGTATATATATATATATATATATATATTTATATACATATACACACACACACACACATATACTTGGATACTTATATATATACACACACATATATATACTTGTATACTTATATATATATATATATATATATATATATGTGTGTGTATGTATGTATGTATATATATATGTATGTATATGTGTGTGCACGTGTGTGTGTGTGTGTGTGTGTGTGTGTGTGTATGTGTGTACATAGCGAGATGTCATTTATCTTTTGAGAAAGAAAGAAAAAAAAACAATAAGAAAGAAAAAACCAAAAACACCTTTCTGAACTTTCCAACTTCTTCAATGAAATAGAACGTCTGTTAGATCCATAAGAACAACTATTTTCAATGTGTGAAACTTAACACGGACAGGTAAAGGCGAAATGGTAGAACGAGAAAAACGACTACTTCGTTTACACCTAAAACAAGTTATCATTTAGAACAATTGTCGTCAATATTGAAAGGAAAAGATTAAAACGTGAGCCGTAATGCAGTGCCAAAGTTATCACGCCTGCTTTATCGCCATTTCACTCAGACTAATGGTGTCAAAAATAATTAGCAGATTGTAGTGATTGCGTTTACTTTCGGTAAACAATGCTTATCTTAAGTTTGTTGTCTTGTTTTTTGTTGCTGTCGTTGTTTTAGTTTATTTCAACACTCGCGAACAAGCGCTCGCACACACACACACACACACACACACACACACACACACACACACACACACACACACACACACACACACACACACACATATATATACATATATATACAACCACGTGTACACATACACAAACCCATACATAAATACATATATGTGTGTGTATATATGTGCGTGAATGTATGTATATGTATATGTATGTATTTATAAATGTATATGTATGTATATATATACATACCGACACACACACGCACTCGCACGCTCATACACACATCACAAACTGTTTGACTCAGCTCCGCATGACTTAAAGTTTCGTGGATGCGTATGAATATGTCCTTCTCATCAGATGCTAGGAGCATAAATTCAATGGGATTTTTGTACAGTTCACCAGTGCCTTGTACGTCGCAAGACACAGGTCAACCTCAACTCGAGATTATACTGGAATTTATAGTAGAACAGACTTGTGCTATGCAATGATCTCGAGGTCGGAAGGACTTTCTTGCGAAACGAGCCCCTGAACCACACACTGCAGTAGTGGTAACCATTTATGTTACCTCTATTAACATATAATACTCAATAATATTATTTTCACCCCAGCCCAGGAAACTTCCTCCTCTGCGCTCCCCATCCGCAAAACATTAGCACAAATATTACCAGTACCATTCTAACGAGCTAACGTGGTAAGCAGTCTCTACCTGCTCATTTAACATGCAAGAAATAGCACCCAAAATTTCCTTAAATTTTACCTTACTAAATTAAAAAAAAAAAGATCGGGCACATTGGATAGGGTCGCTCTAAATAAATTTATCTCTTTTCATGAAGGAATGGAAACAACTGGAAAACGTTGAATATAAACCTTCTCAATCGGGGTTGCTCTGGCTCTGTTATTTTGACTGTTTGTCCATCTCGTCTTTGAAAATGTCCTAATTAGCAGCTTTAGTCTTTATGGATTCTGAGGTGACTTATTCGGCCAATATTGGCATAAAAATCCACGGTTACAGTAGGATCACATAACAGTAATAGGACTGTTCAGACATTCACGTATCTGTAGGATCCTAGCATTGTCATAACTCCGGGAGAATCGATACCTTCTAAACATTCTTAAACATCTCATCTAAAAACCCTTAATCTGTTGGATAATTCTCTTGTCTCAAATATTGATCGCAGTTCTTTCTGGCTCTTGCTCACATTACACAGGGAGAGCTGTCATACAAACCGAATCTTTTGCGATTCTTTAACTAAACAGAATAATCAGATTCAACCCCTTAAACATATCTGTAACCAACACACAGATACTCCAAAGGCCATTTCAGATAAATCTCCGTCCAAATGATTCCGTCCCCATTTTCTTAAGCTCAACAACACGTGTCCACTCAGAAGAGATTGAGTTTACTTCGCCAAGTAAACTCAATCTTTTGAAACGATCAGAACTACCGATCAGGCAGTATTCCGTTCATTGTTATCGTACAATAAAAAAAAAAAAAAAAAAACTGGCACTTCGTCGTTTACGACAATGGGGGTTTCAGTTGATCCGATCAACGGAACAGCCTGCTCGTGAAATTAACGTGTAAGTGGCTGAGCACTCCACAGACACTGGAGATTCAGCTTGACACATAATATGACAAGGCTGGCCCTTTGAAATACAGATATTACTCATTTTTTTTGTCAGCTGAGTGGACTGGAACAACATGAAATAAAATGTTTTGCTCAAGAAAATAATGCACCGCTGTGAATCGCACTCACGACTTTACGACCGCGAGCCGAATGCCCTAACCACTAAGCCACGCATCTTTACTATCATACAATGTGGCTCAAAGTTACTTCATATCGCTACCAACCTCTTCACTCTCTCTCTCTCTCTCTCACTCTCTTTCTCTCTCTCTCTCTCTCTCTACTATGACTTCTGTTCCTCACAGGCTGACTGATCTTATGTCACTCTCTCTCAGGTTCATCCTATTTACTCGTCTATTATCATCCCGTCCCTTGTATTGTATTAATGCCCAAGTCTCCACATTACCCACTTCTAATCGTCCTTCACCAGGCTATTTTCACTTCGGAGTTCCCATCTTATCCATATTTTATTCTGCAGCCACCAGCTTGTTAGTATTCAAGAAGAACAATAACCTCATCGACGTTACCACTCAAGGATGACTTATGAAACCTTTGAATGCAGTTCGTTACTCCAAACTAAGCTGTTATATACGTAGCAAAATAACTATTCCCTTATAGATAAGATGGTTAGTCTTTTAGTCTCTTACTTCTTTCAGTCATTTGACTGCGGCCATCTGGAGCACCGCATTTAGTCGAGCAAATCGACTCCAGGACTTATTCTTTGTAAGCCCAGTACTTATTCTATCGGTCTCTTTTGCCAAACTGCTAAGTGACGGGGACGTAAACACACCAGCATCGGTTGTCAAGCAATGCTAGGGGAACAAACACAGACACACAAACATATTCACACACACTTATATATATATACATATATACGACAGGCTTCTTTCAGTTTCCGTCTACCAAATCCACTCACAAAGCATTGGTCGGCCCGGAGCTATAGCAGAAGACAGTTACCCAAGATGCCACGCAGTGGGACTGAACCCGGAACCATGTGGTTGGTTAGCAAGCTACTTACCAAACAGCCACCTTCTATCTATTTTCTTTTATTTTTTTCAGTCATTAGACTGAAGCCATGCTGGAGCAGCATCTTGGGGGAGTTTTTAGTCATATTGAATCGACCCCCAGTAATTATCTTTTAAGCTTGGCACTTATGGTATCGGTCTCTTTTGCCAAAACTGCAAAGCTAAGGAGAGGCAAAATCGCCAGCACCAGAAGTCAAGCGGTGGTGGGGGACAAACACAGACACAAAGACACACACACAAACGCGTGCGCGCACACACATTTTTACGGGGGGGGGGTTCTTTCGGTTTCCCTTTACCAAATCCATTCACAAGGCTTTGGTCGACCCAAGGCTACAGTAGAAGACACTTGCCCAATGTGCCACGTAGTCGGACTGAACCCAAAACCATGTGGTTGGGAACCAAGTTTCTTACCACACAACCATACCCTAGAGTTTTTAAAAAAATAATTCTGAAATACGAAAACTACAAAACAACAACAACAACAATAACCGCAGAAAAAAACAAACAAAGCAAAATAGAACGAAACAAAGACAGAAAATAACAAGAAAATGGATGGTGGTGGGACAGTGGATTAAACTACTTGCCTAAGCCTACTTTGTTTTGTTGATCTCGGAAGGATGGAAGGCAAAGTTGGCACCAGTATGTTGTCTGACACTCTTAACGATTCTTCCAATTCTGATATTAGGCAATGTGAGAGAAAGAGAAAGAGAGAGAGAGAGAGAGAGAGAGAGAGAGGGAAAGAGAGAAGAGGACAGGAGAGAGAGTTGTTGGAACTATACATTTAATTAATCGTAGTTATATCTTTTATCTTTTATCTTTTACGTGTTTCAGTCATTAGACTGCGGCCATTCTGGGGCATCGCATTGAGAAATTTTAGTCGAACGAATCGACCTCTACATTTTTCTTTTAAGCCTGGTATTTAGCCGAACAGCTAAGTCACGAGAACATAAACACACCAACGCCGGTTAATAATAATAATAAATGAATATATACGTTTTATTATTATTATTATTATTATTATTATTATTATTATTATTATTATTATTATTATTATTATTATTATTCAGTAGTTTTATTTTTATAGCGTGCTTTCACTTCACTACTGAGCGCAGCTCTGTGTGCCTTGGGTATGTGCTGTGATTTGTTGTGATGCTCTGATGGTTATTGTATGGAAAGTGTTCTGCGTAGGATGTGTGCAGTGCCTAGTAGTGCAATTTTCTGTATGTTATATGTGTTTGTAAGTCCTGGTGTTTTTGTTATGTATTTGTCTGAATATTTTTTTATCATGCCTAATGCACCTACTATGATAGGAATTGTTTCTGTTTTCAGATTCCACATTCGAGTTACCTCTATTTCCAGGTCTTTGTATTTTGAGAGTTTCTCCATTTCTTTTAGAGACACGTTGTCATCTGCCGGTATTGATACATCAATTAGAAAGCATTTTTTTTCTTCATGATCTCTGACAACTATATCTGGTCTGTTGGCCATTATTATTATTATTATTATTATTATTATTATTATTATTATTATTATTTATTTGCCCATTACTTAATCATCAGTATATTATTGTTATTTTATATTTAATATTTCTATTATATGTAATTTTCTAGATGGTGTAATTTGATTGTTCATTTTGAATTGATAAAAGGTGGTTTTTCTAATTTATATATATATATATATATATATATATATATAATACATATATAAATATGTATTATCTATCTATCTATCTAATATCTATCTATCTATCTATCTATCTATATCTATCTATCTATCTATCTATCTATCTATCATCTATCTATATATATATATATATATATAATATAATATATATATATATATATATATATATATATATATATATCGTTGTCCGCGCTTGACTCGGGCTCAGAAGTTACAGCCCGAGTTGTTACGTAAAATCGTAAACATTTAAAAGTAATTCAAATTCAATGTTTTCTTGAATCGAGAGATTTCTATAGAGATTAGGATTTAAATTCCAATCTATGTAAAGTTTCCGTTCTACAATATCCTTAAAAGAACGAAAAATTATCCAGCAACTCAGGCTAATACGAACGAGCCAGGTAGGTGTAAAAGACTAACTGGCATCTCTTGTCAAGAGTACAGGCGACAGTCAAATCGCTGATGTTTGTTGTACACTCCGCCGTCGTTATTTGATTACTGTTATTCTGTACGTCTAGATCAGTTGTGCTTTGTAGGGTTACTTTATTTTAACCTTTGACTTAGAAATGGAGAAATACATAGTGCTAAATATA
>NC_042997.1:14132476-14144976 GCF_006345805.1 Octopus sinensis | reverse complement strand
GTCCGTCCGTCCGTCCGTCTGTCTGTCTGTCTGTCTGTCTCTCTGTCCGTCTGCCTGTTTTTCTATCTCCCTCTCTATATCTATCTATCTGTCTATCTATCAGTCTGCCTGTCTGTCTGCCTGTCTGTCTGTCCGTCCGTCCGTCTGTCTGTCTGTCTGTCCGTCTGTCCGTCTGTCCGTCTGTCTGTCCGTCTGCCAGTTTGTCTATCTCTCCCCCACCTCTCTCTATCTATCTATCTATCTATCTATCTATCTATCTATCTATCTATCTATCTATCTATCTATCTATCTACCAATTACCTATCTCCTTGCCTCCCTAACTCTCTCTCTCCCTCTCCCCTCTCTCTCTCTTTCTATATTGTTCACACACACACACTCATACACACATTCACTTCCTCTTTGTCGCTCTCTTTCAACTGTTTCCATTTATTCTCCTCTCCTATTTCTGACCAGTAAAATTAGTGTAAGAAATATTCCACTGTATCTTTGAATTACTGAGATTCCGTTCTTCCGTAAGAGAGTATTTTTATCACAGTTTGTTAGCTACTCTCTAATGAGTTGCCTCATCGTTTAAATTGCTTCAATAAAGTTTCCAAATCAAAGAATCGCACACATAATCGCCTTCACACTTGTATGTTTAATTAATTGCATTGTCAATCTATTTCTGATTAATAAACTTATATAAGTTTTAAGCACGTTAGATATTCACTGCTTTGCAAAGAACGAAACATTTGTATTAGTATAATCTTCTTTCCTGTTTCAGAATTATTGTAAACTTTTTTTCCCGTTTGTCTTCCATTTCACTTTGCGTCATTTAGGTCAGGACAAAACGTTGATTTCTTTCGTTTTTTTATTTTTTATCTTTTACTTCTTTCAGTCATTGGACTGCAGCCATGCTCGAATACCGGCTTGAAGGGTTTAGTTGAAGAAATCGACCCGAGTACTTATTAAAAAAAAAACAAAAAACAAAACAAAACAAAACAACCTGGCATTCATTCTATCGGTCTATTTTGCCGAACCGCTATATAAGGGGGACGTACACAAACCAGCACCGGTTGTCAAGCAGTGGTGGGGGACAATCACAAAGACAAACGGACAGACACACAGACACACATATGCCTATCTATCTATCTATCTATCTATCTATCTATCTATCTATCTATCTATCTATCTATCTATCTATCTATCTATCTATTATCTATCTCTCGACATGGACGGACGCTAGTCAAATGGGCTCCACGTAAGTTGGTCATTTTGTACGTTGAAAATTGTTTATTGTGAAATATTTTGTGTTTAAAAGTTGTGCAACAACATCCACTGCAAACCTTGATTAATATCTACACAAAATTTTGCCCCTTGTGGGCAAAATTTAAAAGAAAAATTTCTCATAGCCTTCGTGGTTTCATTTAGCCATTTTATTTCCAAAATGGCCACTGGTCACCACGAGGCTGAGGTGCAAGTCAAGCGTGACGCAGAGGCAGAAAAACAGGATGCTCTGTTACCTTACGCTGAACCTGACAACTCCGCCACCATCAACATCGACAACAGCAACAAATACAAAACAAAGGTCGCAAGGCCAAGCACCGTCAACACCATCAGTGAGTCCACCACCACCACCAACACCGACAACAACACCATGGCAGAATCTGCTACTAAAACTGCTATCCCTACTAAAGACGTCGCCACCAATAACAATACCAACATCACCATCACTGCAAACCAAAGACCGTGCCGTCAATGCTACTAATACTACTAACACCACCGCCGTCACCAAGAACGACAATAACAACAACAACAACAACAACAACAACAACGACGACGACAACAACAATTCCCTTCAATCACTGCTCACTCCATCACCAAGTGAAAAAATAACGACGACAAGCAAACGAAATGCCGAAATTTGCGCTAATGCAGGACTAAATTACGCAGGCAATTTTCCACCCCTTGCTAGTTGCATAATCAGCAACCACAAACCTACAACCCACACCCCTGCCATCAACACCAACACCACCGGAAGTAACAACAATAACAAAACAACAACAAACTTCGCCGAGGCGATAAAAGAAAAGGTAACAAAAGTTTCGTTTACTACACAACAGATTAAAGATTGCAGAAACCTTATTACAAATCAAAACGGAAAAATACTCTTACACATACCTCAGCACATACTGAATGAGGAGAAAAAAAAGACAATTGTATATAAAATCACAAATAAAAAAACAAAAAGTCCAGAAAAGGCAAGCACAGACAAAGTCGAAAAGTGCTTACGCCCCATCTGGGGATACAAGGATTGTGTGACTTGGGCGAACAAGTTCGCACACGTACAGGTGGTTTTTCAGAATGAAGAGTGGCGAAGAAGAAATTCTCAACGATAACCCTTCATTCTGATGAACTAACGTTGACACCGAGTTACCTCGGCCAGAAGGTGACGAAAGTCATTATCAGTGGTGTCCCCCAAGTGACTACAACACTGTGGATTACATCCGCCTTAACATCCGAAATGGAGGACTTAAACATCCTAGATATCGGTGTTTCGGAAAACAAGGACTGGCTGGGAAAGAGAATAGAGTTCCTCTTCCACATAAGTCAAGAGAACATAAATAAAATCCCCACCCACGTACATCTTGAGGATGGCCGCAAGTTATACGTAGTAGTCGAGGGCAGAAGGCCACGATGCTATACATGTGGCAGTGAGGCACACCTCAAAAAGGAGTGCAAATCTGCCGCAAAATTACAACAACAACAACAGCCACAGGAAAAATCACAAAAGCCAGGATTATTGCCCACACTACAATATGGACAGCTAGTCAAGAAGCTGTATGCGGAAATGCAGGAAAAACAACAAAGAACAAGCCAACCCAACCAAAAACCACCAACACCAGCGCCAAGAACAGAATCATCACCACCAACACAAATAAAAAACCAATTCCAACACCAAGAATAACAACGAAGAAGACAAGCACCAAGGATGTAGGAGAGACAATAACCACAACAAAACCCCCAGCAACACCCTCCCCGCGCACCACAACAATATCTACAACCGCCGCACAAACAACCCAGACGCTTTACCCTTGCCCCCTGCTGATTCGTCAGACTTTTCATCTAACGATGAAAGTTCGACAGAATGGCAAATAGCCACAGGGGGTAAAAGAAAAAGATCAAGAAAAACCAAACAAGAAATCGCAACCAAAGCAGGGAGATACCTGAACCCTGAAAACTCCATACACAACAAAACAAGCACCAAACCACAAAAACAATGCTATCAGCGATAGACACAAAAGACTCCAAACTAATGGAGTACATCACAGGATACACAAACATTTGTGAAGATGACTTTAAAAATAGCAATCATCCACGCACTACACCACCCAAACACATCAAAATACTACACATCACACAAACACAACACCACAAACTCAAAGCCCTCTTCCTAAATGCTGTAGGGGGTTTCCAGAAATATCTGTCCCAAAAACTATATAGAAACCTCCTCGAAGACACATCAAAGAACGAGGAAGCCAAAACTTTCGACACAAGTAAGTAACTCTCTGTACTTTCATTTGTGTGTTTTAAAGCACACACCCCAATAGAATCATGGTCAAGATTGGTTGTGTGAATGCGCGTGGCTTGGGGTCTCTTGGAAACAAGGATACCTCCTAAATGACATCAAGTCACATGATTTGGGAATCATAGCCATAAATGAGACCAGACTCCACGAGCCACGGGCCCTAAAGTCCATGTTTGGCGGACAGTTTAACATTTATTTCGCTCCCTGTCTGCCGAGGATGGGCGGTAGTGGCACCGCGGTACTTTTTCACAAGAGCCTGGATCTCGAAGTCAAGACGATATTCGTAGACCCGGAGGGTAGACTGATCGTTCTGGATGTTGACGGCAGCAATGGGTGCGCTTTTCGACTCGTATCAGTCTACGCACCGCCCTTAACAGGTCGGGCGGATTTCTTTCGACGTCTAGAAGTATCTTGGGAACGTCTCGTCCTTACTCTTAGTGGGGGATTGGAATGCTACCTTGGACACGCATGTAGACTACGTGGGTAGAGACAGAAACAGAAGGGGATGCAAATGCCTCAGAGACCTGCTCAGACGATTCCAACTGTCTGACAGGTACCGACTCGACCACCCAAATGCACCAACGTGGACATGGAGCAACCGCAGTGGGTCGTCGAGATCGTATCTAGATAGGATACTGTGTAGGACAGTAGACAAGGATAACTTAGGATGTCCACAATTCCACACAGTCAGCTACACGGATCACAAATTGGTGACGTGTACGCTAGACTTAGATAAGGCACATAGACAGGGTCCTGGGTACTGAAACTGAACGCATCATTCCCGTCCAGACAAGTTTTCAGAGACCGGATTAGCACACTAGTAAAGAGGGCTTTGACGGGAGCCATCATCAACAACAATGGTGGTTTGCCCTCAAGAGAGCAGTAAAAGCAGAAGCGATTAGGTACAGCAAAGCACTAGCCATAGATAGAAATAGAGTAGAGGGTGAGCTAGTTAAGAAGCTAGAAGAGGCAATTAGAAGCGGCATCGCATCCGACGTTTTGGCGGCGAGGTTGGCCCTCGACCAACACTTCAACGCCAAACACGAAGGATGTGCTGTCAGAGCTAGGATGCGTGCTCTAAGGAACGAAGGTGTTGGAGCCGCGAGAGAGGCCCGGGTGGCAGAGGCGCAACAGGGCAACAAAGCCACCATTCGGTCACTGGTAGATGAACAGGGGCGCGAATTGCTCGAGCCAAGTAAAATGTGTGAGGCCTTTCAGCAGCATTTTGCCCGACTGTTCGGGACGAGTGGAGGGCAAGAACGTAGGGTAGACTTCAGTGCCTACCTACATAGCCTGCCACGACTCTCCGACAGGGTGCTGCGAAGGTGCCATCACGGCGGCGGAAGTGCGGGAAGCGATGGCAGAATGCTCGAGGGACAAATCACCGGGTTGGATGGTCTACCCTACGAATTTTAATTGTATGCCAGACTTGTTTGGAGACGTCTTGGCAGCGGTATACTGCAACTGGCAGCCAAACGGGAGCATACCCGGTTTTGTGAGTCGAGGAGCTGTAACTCTGCTGAAGAAAGATCCAAACAAGGGAAACATTATAGATAACTTTAGGCCAATCACTCTGCTCAATGCAGACCTGAAAATTTTGACAAAGGTGTTAGCCAAGAGGTTGGCGCTTGTCATGGAGAAACTGGTCGACAACGCACAAACGTGCGCCGTGCCGGGCCGGAGCATCCATGACAACCTCCATCTGATGCGCTACATCATAGACAGGGTAGTTAACGAACCTGGCATGGGTGGGGCCCTGATCAACTTGGATCAATCGAAAGCCTTTGATAGGGTAGACCATCGATACTTGGAGGCAGTCCTGAGAGCGGCTGGTTTCGGTCCCGTCTTCCGCGGCTGGATAGCTGCCTTGTACAGAGGCATCCGTTCGGTAATTCGCGTAAATGGACATCTATCGAGACCTTTCGACATTGCACGTTCGGTCCGTCAGGGATGCCCCCTCTCGGCGCTTCTATACGTATTGACTCTTGAGCCACTACTGCGGAAGCTGGCGACTCTGAGGGGCATCCCGCGAGAATTAGGATGCGGGACGAGCGTGTCTGCATACGCGGACGACGTCACCGTCATAGTGTCAAGCCACGAGCACATCGAGCGGGCGGCGAGACACTGAAAGACTACGAAGCGGTGACAGGAGCAAAAATCAACCGGGAAAAGTCAGGGCTGCGGCTCGGCACCTGGAGAAGCAAGCCATGCCGTCCACCAGTACCTCCGTCGTGGGACGCTGGACAGACGGCCCGGTTGAGTTGCTCGGGGTCTGGTTCGGTCCGGACCTCCAAATGGAGAAGAACTGGAACGAGATAACGAGTAGGGTGGTCACTCTCGCCCAGCAATGGGCCGAGAGAGGAAACTGTCCCTAAAAGGTCGGGCGGAGGTGGTGTGAACGCGTACATCGCGTCCATCATCTACTACCGCCTGACCGTCGTACCTTGTCCCGACCCTACCATCACCAAACTAGAACGCATCCTCTTCCGCTTCTTGTGGAAAGGATGCGTCCCGATGGTCAGGCGATCCATTTGCTGTCAACACCCGTTAAAAGGAGGGCTGGGCATGCCGTGGTTGATGATGCGCAGACACGCGCTGAGACTGCGACATCTCCGGCTCTATGTAGACGACGGTGAACAGGTGTGGTCGCCGTTTGTGAGGCACGCATTCCCGCAACTCGTCTCCATGACCGAACTACAGTCGTGGATCAAAAAGAGGCCGAAGAAGGGCGAATGGCACCGCGAGTGTCGCGTTGCTCTCAAGCAACTCTGCCGTCCCGGGTCGACCTTGAGTGACTTCAACACAACCAAAGCATTCTATAGGGGATTAGTGGAGGGGAGGTACGACGACGAGCTCGGGGCAAACCTGGCGTCGACGAGGAATACCTGACCCGCCTGTTTCAAACGACTTTCGGCCCGGGACCTATGGACAACTTCCAGAGATCCCGCCTGGCGGTGCTACCGAGAAGCGCTACCCGTTCGGGATAAGCTCTATAGGCATGGCTCGAGAAACACGGGGCCGACCTGCCCGAGATGCGGGCAGAGCGACGAAACCGCTCTGCACGCAATCGTGCAGTGTCCAGCAATTTCCCACCTGTGGGCTTATGTCGAACGACTGCTGTCACGTGTGGGACGTGTCGGTTTATCAGCCGAGTCTATCGTTAATATCGTCACGCCTCCTTCCTTCAAACGGGAAGGAAGAGCTATTTTTATCATACTTGTGGCTATGGCGAAAGAATGTATCTGGTGGACGCGTCTGAAAGGATTAGAGACAAACACTTTCCTCTCTGGTCAATCTCTCATCAACTTCTTCAAGTATCACTTGAAGAAAAAAGTGAGAGTAGAGAGGCAAGTTTTGTCTAGTGAATGTTTTAAAAAAAGATGGGTGAATGTAGCAAGGATGGCACGTATGAATGACGAAGCCACCTTGACTATGATTCTATGAACCGTAAAATTAATACAGAGAGTTGCTTATTTGCAAAAAAAAAAAAAAAAAAAAAATATAACATGTGACTTCATTGACCGAGGTTACCGTGGTCTTTTCCGTAGGCTTTTCTTTCCACGGTAAACCTCACCTGTCCTCCCCTTTACACTTCATATTGACATTTCTGTGATAACGATCCCTATTGATCAATTTTTTCCTCTCCCCCTTTTTTTTAACCCCCCCTTTTTTTGTCCTCTTTCTCTCCTTTTACGATCCCTTTTGATCGACCCCCCCTTTTTTATTATTTTATTTTTTTTATTTTTTTTTTTTTTTATTTTTTAAACCTTCAAAAGAAAAGCTCTACCTTGTAATTTGTTCTATCTGTGTGCAGCCCTGTGTGGCTAATAAAGAAACATATCTATATCTATCTATCTATCTATCTATCTATCTATCTATCTATCTATCTATCTGTCTATTGTATGTCTGTCTGTCTGTCTTGTCTGGTGTATCTAGTGTCTGTCTGTATAATCTATCTATCTATCTATCTATTATCTATATATCTATATATCATACACTACATAAATACATACATACACTATACATGTATGTGTGTGTATGTGTGTATTCTTGTCTTTGTGTTTGGATCTCACCATTGCTTGAAAACAGTGTGGGTTTACGTACCTGTAAATTAGCAGTCCGGGAAAGTGACCTATAGAATAAGTACCCCCCAGGCAGTTAAAAAAATATGTACTGGGGTCTATTGTTCGATTATACCTATAGATATATATATATATATATAGCATATATATATATATATATATATATATAATATATATAATAATAATAAAAAATATTAGGGAAAAATACCAAATTTACAGGGAAAAATCAGATTTAGGATTGAATCCAATTTTATAGTTAAATATTATATAATATTAATTAGAGACAAAACCACTATTTTGCAAAACACTTTATTATATTAATTTACTTTATATTAAAATTTTTTTAGTATGATTAAGCTCTTTCCTTGTTTGATTTGCAAAAATCTAGGGTTTTGTCTCTAATTAATATTATATATATATATATATATATATATATATATATATATATATACACGAAAATCTTTTTTAGTTTCCATCTACAAAATTCTCTCAGAGTTTGGTTGACCCGGGGTTTACAGCGGAAGACAATTGCCGTGAACTTCAGAAACCTTGAGGTTAGGAAGCAAGGTTCTAATGACATAACCACGCGTTTTTGTTGATATTTTTATTTATCAATGGGGTTTGTACACTTAACATAAAGAGTGTGTATGCGTGTATATAATAACCGCATACATTTACGCACGCGCACATGCACACGTACACATACACACATAAAAACACATACACACACACAGAGAAACGCACATACACACAGAGACCCACACACAGGCACACAAAGACACACACACGCACACACACACACACACACACACACTCTCTCTCTCTCTCTTTCTCTCACATACAAATACTCTTTTCTACTCTAGGCACAGGGACCGAAATTTTTGGGGAGGGTGCCAGTCGATTAGATCGACCCCAGGACGCAACTGGTACTTAATTTACTGACCCCCGAAAGGATTAAAGGCAAAGTCGACCTCGGCGAAATTGGAACTCAGAATGTAACGGCAGACGAAATACGACGACGAGGGTTCCGGTTGATCCGATCAACGGAACAGCCTACTCGTGATATTAACGTGCAAGTGGCTGAGCATTCCACAGACACATGTACCCTTAACGTAGTTCTCGGGGAGATTCAGCGTGACACACAGGATGTGACAAGGCTGGCCCTTGAAATACAGGTACAAGAGAAACAGGAAGAAAGAGTGAGAGAAAGTTGTGGTGAAAGAGTACAGCAGGGTTCACCACCACCCACTGCCGGAGCCTCGTGGAGCCTTAGGTGTTTTCGCTCAATAAACAATCACAATGCCCGGTCTGGGAATCGAAACCGCGATCCTCCGACCGCGAGTCCGCTGCCCTAACCACTGGGCCATTGCGCCTCCACTATTTATTCGTATAGACCATTGTGTATACAAAAAGAGAAGAAACACAGTCCTAGATACACAATATCTGGAATGATTTTGATCATTGATCTATTCGATAAAGGTTTAAGAAACAGTAAACTGAAACCGAAGTCTTCAAGGGACAATCCGTTCTTGAACTGACCTTTTGAACTTTCTTTTTAAGCAGCATAATGACAGTTTCTACCATAAGTTTCTGAATACTGATTTTTATTTACAGCGGAGCAATTTATTGAGGAAGTCAAATGAGATGGCGTGGCGTTCATGTTCATGACAGAATATTAGTCATGTAATGTTGTATTCCGAGAGGGTTACTTTGCCAATAAGAAACCTAGTTACCTCCGCCTTTGCGAAGGCGGAGGTATTGTTTTCAGTCGTGTTTGTTTGTTTGTCAGTGGACAAGATATCTCAAGAACCGCTGGATGGATTCGGATGAAACTTTCAGGGATGTTTGGCCTCGTGACTGGCACGAGCTGATTAGATTTTGGGATCGATCCAGTACAGAACAAGGATTCTGGATTGTTTATTTAGTATTCTCGTTTGTGAGAGCAGTCGAGTTTATTTCGGATATATTCTCATTTTAAAAATCCTCTCTAGTGAATTGTTGAGAGGACGTTGGTATTGCCATGGCAGAGGTTTGCGCTCTCTGAGTGCTCTTGTTATATTTCTTTATTTATTTTTAAATTCTAATTGACGAATAAGAAATGGAAAAACCCCCAGTGTGTGCGTGTGCTTATTATTTGTATAATGTATTTTTTTACTACCCACAAGGGGCTAAACACAGAGGGGACAAACAAGGACAGACAAACGGATTAAGTCGATTACATCGACCCCTGTGCGTAACTGGTACTTAATTTATCGACCCCGAAAGGCAAAGTCGACCTCGGCGGAATTTGAACCCAGAACGTAACGGCAAACGAAATACGGCTACGCATTTAGCCCGGCGTGCTAACGTTTCTGCCAGTTCGCCGCCTATTATTTGTATAATGACCTATCCGAGATATAACAGAATGTTTCAACACACAAATTAACGTCAAGAGTATTAAAAGTCAAATACAAAAAAATGAAATATTAGTTATGTAAAATTAATAAAGTGATTACAACCAGAAATAACTTTGTCTAGAATTTGGTTCGAGTAGATTTTAATTTTCATCTATGTAACTCTCGCATCAGAATTCGATATTAGATATCGAAACAACATAATTAATTTAAAATTATGCCTCTAACTGTATTAAAGAGAGTGCTTGTAAGCAGTCGCTCCACCCACGTAGTGCAGTAGTGCAGTCTTACTAAAAAAACACTCTAGGTTTTAAAAAATGTTGTTTCTGTGTCACCATAAAGATGGCAACACATTATATTTTATGTATGCTCAATAAGTGCTGATGTAGGGTTAAGCAACAACAACAACAACAACGACGGCAACAGTATGGGGTTTATAACTTCTAAAGGGAACATACGTGTTCAACCATCGAAATGGTCATGATCTTGACTTAGTAGTATCTTCCGGTATGATTAGAAACCAGATTTTTCTCGGTCAGACTGATTATACATGATGTATTAATAAATGTGCAGTGTAAATATCATTTAGTTGTGTAAATTCGATGATTATTATTTGAGTATATGAATTAATTCATATATTCAAAATAATAATAAAAATCAAATCGCCATCATTTAGTTGTTACAGCTGCATACATTCAGTGTCATATCCTAAACAATGTTTGTCAGTGGAAAACTAAAAATACTTTCATATACAGAATGAAATTTAATTAGTTAAAGACTTTCTCAATAGCATTTTAAACAATCTTCGTAATTAATATAAATATAGTGAATTATTTTTCTATTTCCGTTTCACAACAAACATGTTGAAGAATTGGATAACCACCATCTATCTATCTATCTATCTATCTATCTATCTATCTATCTATCTATCTATCTATCTATCTATCTATCTATCTATCTATCTATCTATCTATCTATCTATCTATCTATCTATCTATCTATCTATCTATCTGTTTGTTTATCTGTCTGCCTGTCACTCACTCACTCTCTCTGTATCTCCCTCCACCCTATCTCACATATATTCAAAAGCATTAGTGTTAAGTTCACTTTGAAACTATATGGTAATGGATTCGAAACACCTGCCCTATACGTTGGGTAAGTGCTGCGTGTTGAACAAAGACTTATGAATGAAATTTGTAGGAACTGGACGATAGTCTGTCGTTTATGTGTATCTGTGTGTGTGTGTGTGTGTGTGTGTGTGTGTGTGTGTGTGTGTGTGAGTGTGTACACATGCACAGACACAGACACACACACACATACATCAACAACAATAATAAAGATTATTACGAAGTGGCTTAGCATTACTTTTAATTCATTTTATATATACAGCTTTACATAGACCTACACATGTTTCAACTGCACAGATTAGTAACCGGTGCAATTGTAGGGACATAAGATTTCAAAGGGAAGAATATAGATGTTGTACGGATGGTAGTCGAACCAGAAAGAAAGGTCAGGCTTGGTCGAACACCGGTCGCATGGGGAGGGGAGAGAGAGAGAGAGAGAGAGAGAGAGAGAGAGAGAGAGAGAGAGAGGTAGAGGCAGAGGGATAGAAGAATTAAGGAGGGTCGAGAAAAAAAAATGAAAGGGACACAGTGAAGTGAAAGAGGAAGGAAAGCGAGCATGAAGAGAAGACCAGGAAATATGAGAGAGGGGGAACGAAAGAACGAAGAGTGGAATTAACGAAGTAAGCCTGAAAGGGCCGATAGAAAGAAGGAAAGAAGGAAAGAATAATAGAGTCGTACAAAATTAGATAAATATATACTTACATATAAGAGACGAACGTGTACGTACGTCGCTATATATATATATATATATATATATATAATATAATATATATATATATTATATATTATATATTTATATATTTATATATAGCCGGAAGGCAACACACACGTGCACACACACAGGCACACGCACACACTCACACACGCACACGCTCACACACGCACGCACGCACACACACATTAATGTATGTGTGTGTGAATGTGTTTCTTCCCCACCACTTGACAACCGGTGTTGGTTTGTCTAAGTCCCTGTAACTGACCAGGTTTCAAAAATAATGTACTGGGGGCGATTTGCTCGACTAACTCCTTGAAGGCGGTGTCCCAGCACAAAGAGTGAAACAAGTAAAAAGGTGTGTATATATACATAAACCTCAGACAAACTCAATTAAGGGGATCAATGATAACTAAATATACATTTTCCGTGTCTTCCCAACTAATTTTGGATTTTTCTTTTTCGTTACTTGCAGCCTTTTTGTATTCTTCCTTTTGCTTTTATTTGTTTTACTTCTTTAATCTTTATTGTTTTTATCCACTATGGCCGAGTTCATTTTGTTCCAGTAACCTACACTTATGTGCGTCACCTTAATTTGATAACCACCTAACCTAAACC
>NC_042997.1:14119976-14127476 GCF_006345805.1 Octopus sinensis | reverse complement strand
AGTCAAAACTACCATAATAAATACAGTGCACCGGATGCGAGGGAATGCAACTCTAGAAGCGAGTTCCTTAAAAACAGATTCAGCCGCATATCATATGATTTCATAATTAGTGCACAAAATGCACTTTTTAATCGTCAGTGCAGGCATAAACAAGACACATAAAAATGAACAAAAAGGAAACATACCAGACGAACACCAAATGTATCCAACATAGCACTTTAAAGTTGTTCATTCGTACAATTTATATAATCTATTTAATGTGCTTTGTTGGATACATTTGGTGTTCGTCTGGTATGTTTGATTTTTGTTCATTTTTATGTGTCTTGATTATGTCTGCACTGACGATTAAAAAGTGCATTTTGTGCACTAATTATGAAATCATATGATATGCGGCTGAATCTGTTTTTAAGGAACTCGCTTCTAGAGTTGTATTCCATCGCGTTCAGTACACTGTATTTATTATGGTAGTTTTGACTTTAAGAGTCACTCATAGCGTGAGGCATTTATGTGTAAATATATATATTCTCTCTTTTACTCTTTTACTTGTTTCAGTCATTTGACTGTGCCCATGCTGCAGCACCGCCTTTAGTCGAGCAGATCGACCCCAGGACTTATTCTTTGTAATCCTAGTACTTATTCTATCGGTCTCTTTTACCGAACCGCTAAGTTACGGCGACGTTAACACACCAGCATCGGTTGACAAGCGATGTTGCGGGGTGGTAACAAACACAGATATACAAACATATGCACACACACACACACACACACACACACACATTATATATATATATATATATACATATAGGCGACGGGCTTCTTTCAGTTTCCGTCTACCAAATCCACTCACAAGGCTTCGGTCGACCCGAGGCTATAGCAGAAGACACTTGCCCAAGGTGCCACACAGTGGGACTGAACCCGGAACCATGTGGTTGGTAAACAAGCTACTTACCACACAGCCACTCCTATATATATATATATACTTGCATAATCAGATACATACATACATTCATAGTTAACTGAGATTCGAACGAAAACCTTGTAGAATGCTGTGAAAAGCTCGTGCAGAGTTATCAGCCATTTGATTTCATTATACAGTTGAAATGCTCTTGCTACATGATATATATCAGGAATTCCATATTACCCATTGGGTTTATATAACGAACAACTTTTTTTAAACAATCACATGAAGAGGCGCATTCCACATCTTGGATGTAAGATAATGGTGACACAACATCTCACTTATGTGCTACAAGTTTGAGAATGCATCGAAACAGTTGTAGTGCTTTTATGAAAGAACGCCGTTAATTCCATTTTCTTTCTTTGTCTACATACATACATACATACATACATACATACATACATACATACATACATACATACATACATACATACATACATACAACACACACACACACACACATATATATGTATATAAATAAATCCGCCAGCCTATTAGACTTTCTAGTTATCTAATCTGTTAGCTTGTATGTTTGTCTTTCTATAAACATACATACATACATACATACATACATACATACATACATATATATTATATATATATACGTATATGTATGTCTATATACGTCTATGTATGTATATAAATATATATATACATATACGCACGCACAGACATGCAGATACACATTCATAGAATTCATACACATACATACATGCATACACACACGTATATATTCATCAAACACAACTGGTTAACATGTCGCTGTTGCTAGGTGATCTATATTCATTATTACCTGGTGATGTAATTCTTCACCAAACTAGTGATGTCACAATGATTCTCAGCAGTGTTAATTCTGAGTTGCCAAGCAATTCTATTTTCTTCCCCTCCAGTCAATACACACGTTTCATTCTAGGCCTTTTTTTCTTTCCAAATACCCTGTAAACTATTGAGATATGTGCCAAATATATTGACAATGTATTCTATTTAAATTGTAATCACCATTGATTCTTTTCAATCGAGGTTTTGTTAACGCAACTTAGATAGATTATATTTCTACTGGGTTAACATACAACTCATTTATTAATGTATATGTACGTTTGAATGTCTTTCATTCTCTCCGGCTATAAATGTTTAAATGCATATGTATTTATGTACGCACTCCTATAAATATGGTATACATATACATACATACATGCATGCATACATACATGCATGAATACATACATGCATGAAAACATACATGCAATCTACTTACATACCTACACGCACATATACATACATAGCGAAATATTAGTGAGTAATGTTTGATGATTATATACATGTGTTTGTATGTGTGCATGTACGTGATATATACATACATAATCCATTCACATACACACACACACACTTCTACATATGTATGTACACATATGCAGAGATATGCACGTACATATGCAAATACAAAAACGGCCGTAAGTATAGTTGTACAGTTAAGAAGATAGCTTTACAATGACATGATTCCGGTTTCTAGATAACTGCGTGACACTTTAGAAAAATGTCTACTGCTATAGCCTCACATTGACCAATACATTGTGAGAAATCCGTTGATCAAACTCCAGAATACTTTGGAATGCACACACACATACACATACATACACACACACACATACACACATCCACACAAGCAAATACATTCACATATACACATTCATATTATGTACACCCTTGCATACGCAAGCGTGCGAGCAGATGCATATATATGTGCGCGCACATATAATTGCATGCTTATATGTAAGTATGTACAAATATATATATATTAATATATTTGTGTATGTGTGTATATACACGTTCGCACGCCTGAGCATGTATGCGCGAGGTAATATACACAGAAGGAAGGAAACGCACCAAAGAAAAAAAAATTTAAACAAAAATTGCATTGGTTTAATCTCTTTTACTCTTTTACTTGTTTCAGTCATTTGACTGCGGCCATGCTGGAGCACCGCCTTTAGTCGAGCAACTCGACCCCGGGACTTATTCTTTTTGTAAGCCCAGTACTTATTATATCGGTCTCTTTTTGCCGAACCGCTAAGTGACGGGGACGTAAACACACCAGCATCGGTTGTCAAGCAATGCTAGGGGAACAAACACAGACACACAAACACACACACACACACATACATATATATATACGACAGGCTTCTTTCAGTTTCCGTCTACCAAATCCACTCACAAGGCATTGGTCGGCCCGGGGCTATAGCAGAAGACACTTGCCCAAGATGCCACGCAGTGGGACTGAACCCGGAACCATGTGGTTGGTTAGCAAGCTACTTACCACACAGCCACTCCTGCGCCTAATCGTTTAAAATATATTTATGTACAGGCGCAGCAGTTGCTGTGTGTTAAGAAGCATGCTTCCCAATCACATGGTTCCGGGTTCAGTCCCACTGTGTAGCACCTTGAGTAAGTGTCTTCTACTATAACATCAGACCGACTAAAGCCTTGTGAGTCGATTTGGTAGGCGGAAACTGAAAGAAGCTCGACGTATATATTTATATATATATATAACAAAACTGTCCGACGAACGGGAACGTGAAACTCTGAGTAATGGCTTTTGTTATATTTCTGCTGTTTTAAAATAAAGCATATTACTCTACCTCTGGTATTTGAGTACTCTTTTTCCACTTTGTTTCACATTTATGTGCTTTTTGCTTGTTTGTTCCTGGCTCATAAGGGCCGGTTTCTCGATTTCTTGGCGTATAGGTTCTCCACCTGGACGGGACGCTGGTCCGTCGCAGGTGAGTTGCAAGATGCAGGAAGAAAGAGTGAGAGGAAATTGTGGCCAAAGAGTCAGCAGAAGTTCGCCGGAGCCGCGTGGAGCTTAAGTGTTTTCGCTCAGATACACACACATCACCCGGTCTGAGATTCGAACCCGCGATCCCTCGACCGCGAGTTCGCTGCTCTAACCACTAGGCCATGTGCCTCCACTCATTTATGTGCTTACTCCGGTATATATATATATATATAATGTAAAGGAATAAAAGAAAAAAAGAGAAGAACACTTTTTAAAACTATATATTTCTATATATTTACTATACTCTTTACTCATTTTACTCTTTTACTTGTTTCAGTCATTTGACTGCGGCCATGCTGGAGCACCGCCTTTAGTCGAGCAAATCGACCCCGGGACTTATTCTTTGTAAGCCCAGTACTTATTCTATCGGTCTCTTTCGCCGAACCGCTAAGTGACGGGGACGTAAACACACCAGCATCGGTTGTCAAGCAATGCTAGGGGTACAAACACAGACACACAAACACACACACATACACATGTATACATATACATATATACGATAGGCTTCTTTCAGTTTCCGTCTACCAAATCCACTCACAAGGCATTGGTCGGCCCGGGGCTATAGCAGAAGACACTTGCCCAAGATGCCACGCAGTGGGACTGAACCCGGAATCATGTGGTTGGTTAGCAAGCTACTTACCACACAGCCACTCCTGCGCCTACAGGTACTTTACCTTTTTATCTGTTCCTGCCTTTTGTTAACATTGAGGATGGTGAAATCCCTAAACTTAGATCTAACACCTTAATTGATATAAAAGAACATATCTTTATTAGTACTGATCATACCAAGCTAATTTTACCTAGTTTCAGTCTTCCATGCATTGTATATATATAAAGAGAAGATATTTAATACTCTGTACTCTCTTTACACTTTTACTTGTTTCAGTAACTTGACTGTGGCCATGCTGCAGCACCGCCTTTAGTCGAGCACATCGACCGCAGGACTTATTCTTTGTAAGCCTAGTACTTATTCTATCGGGTTCTTTTGCCAAACCGCTAACTTACGGGGACGTAAACTCACCAGCATCGGTTGTCAAGCGATGTCGGAGTGACAAACACAGACACACACAGACACACACACAGACACAGACACATACACACACACACACACACACACACACACACACACACACACACACACACACACATATATACATACGACGGGCTTCTTTCAGTTTCCGTCTACTAAATCCACTCACAAGGCTTTGGTTGGCCCGAGGCTATAGTAGAAGACACTTGCCGAAGGTGCCACGCAGTGAAACTGTGTGTAGTAGTGGCGCGCGCACATATTATTAGCCATTTGAAAAGACTATGAAAGTCTCGACCACGGTCGAACAATGATGACAATGATGATGAAACTGAACCCGGAACGATGTAGTTTGTAAGCAAATTACTTACAACACAGCCACTCCTACGCCTATGTATACTTAGGGTCGAATAGTTGGTGTAATCATGATATTCTAATGATCTGAAGAGCTAGTTTTCTTTATCTGAATTAATTTTTGAATAATGCGTAGCATGCATAATGATGCGGGCACGTCAATCTATTATGCTCTGAAATTATTATTATTATATGAAGAAGGCTGTGAAACGGCTGTAAGCTTAATACTGACAAGCGGTTTGATAAATATATTTACCTCTCATACACCCTGACGTTTTACAGCTTAAATGCTCTTTATGAAATAATTTTATCCATCGGATCTTTTGGATTTCAGCTACATGGACACTCTGTGGTAGATTACTATGTGATTTATTCGCCGAGTCCGTTAGTGGAGCTTTCTGTGAAAGCCACATTACATTTTTCTAAGAATCTATATATTATACTACCCCGCCAAACACACACGCTCGCACGCACGCACGCACGCGCGCGCGCACACACACACACACACACACACACTTTCTGTTAGCCTCACTTTGTGTTTACAAACAACAAAGCGAACGCTTACGAACCCGCATATTATTACTATCTACCATCTCACAGGAGAGTTGTTGTACGGCTTCTAAAAAAATAGCAGCTAATTCACCCTTCGAGTAACATTTCATTGTCAATGACGAATGTATAAAAATGACAGAAAATGCAGGTAGTAGTCGTGATAATCTCTCTTTCTGGGGGTGAGGATTCAATTATCTAATTTATAAAAATGTAATTTAGGAAAATGCATACTCCATGTAGTTGGAAATTAATGAAATCGGTGCTAATTCACCTCGAAAGGAAATTTAGAAATCTTTATATATAAAAGTGAAGTTGTGTGTCTGTCTCCTACGATTTAGATTCCTAACTACTCCCACATTTTGCGGTGCAGTTTAACCAAAACCGGGTATCTTATAGTCGTGATTCATATCGAGCCCTTCTGGGTATTAGCGCGCGTCTACGAGGAGTCTACGATTTAAAAAAAAATTTAACATCATTTTTTTCCATTTTAGTGCATTTTTTTTGCTATTACATAAGAGAAGTAACTCTCTAAAATGTCTACGATGAGTCAACGATTTAAAAAAAAAGTTACCATCATTTTCTTTTCATTTTTAATGCATTTTTTTGCTATTTTTTGGCTATAACTCTCTAAAAATGCTTATATAGTTATTTCCCTTAGAAACCCGAGCAACGCCGGGCGATACTGCTAGTTGATTATAAAGCATTAAAGAAACTCTGAAACGTAGGATGAAAGAACTAAAATTAAAAAAAGAAATAATATAAGAAATAGGAATAAAAGTGTAAAAACCTCCAAACATTTGCATAATCCATCCTTAAGTATTGGGAATGATATATGAGGTCTGATCAATAAGTATTCGGACTGATGCTATAAAAACAAAACTATAAGTACCAATTTGCTATTTAATCTTCTTCAGTCTCCTTCGGGAGTCATACACATAATCCAGTGCTGTTTCCACTGATTGGAGCATTCATGGAGCTCGTTTTCTGGGATGAACAGCAACTGCCTCATCGCATTCACTTTGGTTTTCTCGACATCCTGAAATCTTCCTTTCAAGCGGGATTTGATTTTTGGAAAGAGGAAAAGTCGCAACGGGAATACAGTGGCTGTTGGACTTGAGGAATGGTGTGCCTAGCCTAAAAACTGTTGCACAAGCTGCTATGAATGGACAGGTGCATTGAAAGCAGTTTTGGCACAAACTTAGCAGACATGTGTCTCATACCCAAATCTTCAGTGATAATGGACTGAACTGAACCGTAACTAATCTGCACATCGTCAGATAACTCACGGATGATGATTCAACGATTTCCCCTCGCAGCTGCACGCACACCTGCGATGTTTTTCTCAGTTCTGCTGGCTGCAGTTCTCCCACAATGTTCGTCATTATCGACAATTTTTCGTCTCATACATTCCGCTTCATACACTTTCTGCAAATTTGCGTAGGCCTCTGATTAGGTATCGCCAAGCTTTTGGCAAAATTTGATGCGGATTTAAAGTCAATGCGACGATCACATACTACACGGGTTCCTTCTAAGCACTGCTGTAAACAGCAGAAGGGAGCTAGAGCGTTATCACTTAGTGCGCTATTTTTGCCAAGCGGCTTCACTCTGCTTTGTCACTATGGCAACAGTCCGGATACTTATTGATCAGATCACGTATGGAAAATCATACCTTACAGCTAAAGATAACTCGATAAAATTTATCCGAAAAGATGAAACGCAAAGTTGACCTCGGCGGAATTTGAACTCAGGATGTAATGAACTGGAAGAAATGACGCAAAT
>NC_042997.1:14104976-14114976 GCF_006345805.1 Octopus sinensis | reverse complement strand
GGTTTTACTCTAAATTTTATATATATATATATATACGAACTTGTTACTAGTTATGCTTGAGGCATATTAGAACCCGTAAGAAAACCATTCACTGTACTTTGTCGATGGGAATATATTAAAAGATATCCATCTCTTGTCAGTTCATTGCTTCCTCCTTTCCGGTATCTGATGCTAAGAGGAGATAACCATCCACAAAGTATTCATTCATCAGGCTGATTAGTGGGAGCATCGAACTGACTTGGTGTGTTTACACCTATTTTTCTACAGCGAAAAAATTTGTCTAAGATAAAATATAGTGAATACCCTTCTTTTGCGGGGTTCGAATATGCCCCTAGAATATTTGAACAGGTAACAAATTTATACACTTTAATGCTTAGCGCGTCTACTCAGTATTTCATTTACGACGAGTCACCGATTAACGCAACCAATCACAATACGATGACGAGAATATAATAAAAGATACCCATTCCTTGTCAGTCCATAGCGTTCCTCTTTCCGGTATCTGATGCTGGGAGGAGATAACTACTCTGAAATGCATGAATCCGTCAATATGGTTTGAAGGTGCTTCGAATTGACTAGTGTTTATACCTTTTTGGCTACACAGAAATTTTCTTTATGACAAGATACAGTGAATAGCTTTCTTAAGGGTTCTTAAAGGTTCTTAAGGGTTCGAATATGTCCCAAACATATATGAACTGGTAACAAGTTTGTATTTACACACATCACCGCTTAGTGCTTCTATGAATATGAACTTTCTACTTTGCCATAACCAGATTAATAACCAGTTATTAGAACACGAACTAATTTTAATCTCTGATATCTACAAGCCATAATCGCGACACAGTGTGAACGCCGAGTCATCCTCGTGCCCTTTCTCGCGTTATTAAAGCATGAAACATGAGGTTTACGACAAGAAAGCCTGAATCAGGGGAAGTAGTTGCTTGCTTACTGTCATAAAGACATGCCAGTTGTTTCCTCACAAGCAACTCACACATATAGTCGATATCTTTCCTTGTATTAGCTACTTCCAACAACATCATATTGTATCCTTATATTATTGTCTTACGGCGTTATGTTAAATTCAAGTCTACCCTTGTAGGATTAGAACTCAAAATATAGAGACGACACTGTTACTTTACATATGTACCGCAAGGTAGAAAATTTTACACTTTCTGAATAATCCATTATCCTAAGATTGTTTCATTTGAGACACAGAAAACAATGTAACAGTTCCTGACTTGAAAAAAAAAAGTTTTATAGTTATTAATCTATTTTTAATCTAAAATTTCTCGCCGTTGCTTTTCACCTGAGAGTTGAGAGAAAAGAAGTGCCATTATCAATTTGGCTTGGAGCCAGCAATTCTGTTAACGACAGCAATCTCTCTGTCTCTTTTTCTCTACATAATTATGGAACGGAGGGCAACAATGATGCTGTAGATTCTTCGCTTATTACAACAAAGTCGTTTATGAACACCTATAGACTATAACCATCAGTAGTTTCTTCAACTTAATCTATGGGTAAATAATTTAATGAATGCTTGAATATCATGTTAGATGACAAGTAAAAGTTCAGTTATTCACAAAAGTCGTGTCCTGCGTAAATAAGATCTACGAACTTCCATAATTTTAGATAAGTTGAGAAGACTATGTTTTTTAGCATCAGGTTAGCCTCGCTCAAGAAGACTTATGATAACCCTGCTCTTTTTCCAGGTATATGTCTTTAAAATGTTATTCCTTTGGAGGATATTTGCTTGCTATTCAAAACAGACAGATTGATCACTTAAGATTCTATGTTCCTTCATTGGCTCTATGATCTATTTATTTCATATATAGGTATCAAGTAACGAATGGCTGTATTTCAAGTGTTATTAGACTTAATCAGCGAGAACGTTAATGTATGAATATGAACGTATTGGGTAGTGGACATCCAGCTGAAAGGCTGGCAGTTCGTACGTTACCGTCAACACTTTATAATTACGGAACTGAACTCCACTTGGCTCAAAACGTCTAAAAAAGAAGGGCAGTAAGAATTCGATTCTCTAAGTAGTTTTATCACAAGGTAATTAGCTTGTTGTACTAAGTTCTACTGAACATACGGCTGGGAGAAAATAAGCCTAGTACTGGGTTTCGGACTAGAGTTTTTCATTTATCTCCGAATTCTAGCTCTCATCAGGGAGAGCCATTAATTTTGTCATATTAATGGCAGCATTCATAATCTTGTTGGGCATATGAGGAGGGAGATCTTGATGAGTTTAGACATATAACCTGGTCCAAAAGCTTGCAAAGAGAGTGGACTTCACTGAAGACATCTAAGGATCATGTTACTGATGTGTGCACGCGTTTGCACTCGCATGTATGTATGTGTATGTATGTGCATGTTTGTGTGTGTGTGCAACAGTCTATGTCATTACATACGTTTTCATCTAGCATAGGATATCCACCATCAGAGGGACGTGTTACTCAGCCAAGAGGGTTGGCCATAATTCATAATCAACATTTCCTTTCTGCCGGTGATTAACACTTATCACACCAGTGGATGATAATTGAACGGTACAACGGGATACGTTCGAGTTCCTTAAGTACAGAAAGCAAAACAACTGAAGGAAAATATCTACAGCTGCGAGTGTAATCCGATTCGTAACCTCAGTTCGCCGGCAGCTTAGTTCTTTGACGCTTACTGTTAAAGAGAAATACCGACTAAAAATAATAAATAAAACCATTCCTCATTGATTATAGCCTAGATTTTCTGTCTCTTAGCATGTATCTAATCCTTTTATGAGAAAGAATTCAAACGTGATATTGATTTGTATTTTACATTTTGCTTCCAACCATCAACGATTTTAGTCATAAAGATAAATCAATGTTTCTCCAATTTGGATGTCAGATAACTGAAATGCCTGAAGCATTGGTTCAATTTTATATATTCATAGTTATTATCTAGATTGTGACAATATTGGCGTTATCTATTTCAATGCCATTTATATTATGACGGTTCACAAATCAGCTTCACATTGTGCGTTTTCCTGTGAGAAGTATTTAAAGAAACATAAACAACACTCACACACAAAGACATATTTCTATAATGGCGAGGATCATGATGATGATGATGATTATGATGATGATGATGATGATGATGAGGATGAGGATGATGGTGATGATGATGATGATGATAATAATAATAATAATAATAGTAATAATAATAATAATAATAATAATAATAATAATAATAATAATAATAATAATAATAATAATAATAATAATAATAATAATAATAATAATAATAGGGATTATAGTAGTAATACTGAAATTATAATAGTGAACAATAATTATCCAGAATGATGAACAAGTGGCGTTGTGAAACCGTCGAGTCGTCGGTGACTAAACCGGCACACCACTAAGCTTGCTTGGTGAGGAGGGTGAATTTTCGACACCCTGCAGGATTAAAAACAAAGCCCGGCAAAGGCCAGTGGTATTTAAAAGAGTCAATGGCCATCCCGAAGACAGGGAGACACAACTCGTGAGCCTTAGTTGGCAGTCTGCCTAGGAGAAGGAATACTCTGATTTCAAAACTGGGGTAGATAGGACTCCTTAGTCACAGTGGTGAAAACCTGTCCCCTGACAGTCAACCCCGGCTCCTGCGCAAAACCAACAGAAGTGTGGAAAAAGTGAGTGTCTGACGCCTCCAAATAACCGGTGCTTCGGGTAGGCTGTACTCGTTAGCCTTGGGTGGCAAGCAGCCTAGAAGAAGGAATACTCCAATCCCAAAACAGGAGAGCAAGGATCCTACCGCCTTGGCGGACTACCTTGATAGAGATGGTGTCTCGATAAAAACATCTATTTCTTTACTACCCACAAGGGGCTACATACAGAAGGGACAAACAAGGACAGACAATGGATTAAGTCGATTACATCGACCCCAGTGCATAACTGGTACTTAATTTATCGACTTCGAAAGGATGAAAGGGAAAGTCGACCTCGGCGGAATTTGAACTTAGAACGTAGTGGCAGACGAAATACCACTAAGCATTTCGCCCAGCGTGCTAACGTTTCTGCCAGCTCGCCACCGTTTGCTAGTAACCTAAAAACACACCACATTTGTGAGTGAAAATGCCAAGCAAAATAAATGACGATAACAGTATGAACGGGACTGGAACCAATGGTGAAGATGCCGCACCCGGCAGGTGCCCCACTGTGCAGCAGGGTGGGCACGGTCGCAATCCAACAACTGCTAGCCATACTAACCTTGCGTAGATCTGAGCCGCATAGAAGAATGGTCCAAAGGAAATGGAAAAATAGAAAAGAAAATGCAAGGGCATATCTAGATGTGAAGTACCAAATAGAAAATAAAGTGTTCAAAACTGTAATCGAAACCCTAAAACAACATATGCAGGCAGCAAAACCGGTTATTCTCAAATAACCAGAGGCAGCTTTTTAAGGGCTTAGAAGGATATACGGAAAATAATACACCTCCTGAAGCAGAAGAAACCCGACGGTTTTGGAATAACACCGGGGGTAATAAGTTTCGCAAAACCAGTGCTGAGTGGATTCATTCCATGAGATCCGAACTCCATCACCCGGGGACTCCACGACAGGACTATGTGCGCATAACAACGGAAGATGTCATTGCACAGATATCAAAATTGCCAAACTGGAAAGCAGCAGGACCAGACAGAAATCAAGGCTACTGGAGCAAATGGTTTGGGTCAAAACACAAGAGAATTGCGTTGCAATTAGACAAATGCCTACAGAGCGGTGCAGTTCCAGAGTGGATGGTAGAGGGAAGAACAACATTGTTAATGAAAGACCGGTCAAAGAGCAATGAGGTTGGCAATTACCAACCCATTGCTTGTCATAACCTCCTATGGAAAATATTAACAGGTACCCTCGTAGGGAAAATATATACCTTCCTTGCGGAAAACAATCTACTGCCAGTAGAACAAAAGGGATGCTGAAAAGGATCTAAGGGCACCAAGGACCCCCTTGTGATATACAAGATTATAATGAAGAATTGTAAACGGTACTAAAAAAACATATGCATGGCATGGATAGACTTCAAAAAGGCTTAAGACATGTTGCCGCATTCGTGGATTTTGGAAACATTCGACATGTGTGGAATAGCTGAGAACGTGTGTGCAATGACGATGGGTACAAGTACCTTGGGATCCTGGAGCTGGACAATATCTTGCACAAAGAAATGATAGACAAGTTCATCACTGCATATTTCAAGCACCTCAAACTTGTCTTGAAATCAAAGCTCATCTCAGGGAATCTTGTGACTGCTTTCAACATATGGGATGTTGCTGTAGTCCGCTATATTGCACCCATCCTGAAATGGACACAAGTGGAGATTGACCAACTCGATCGCACTACAGTATGCTGCTAGCACAGAAGGAATTAACAAAAATGGACTTGAGAGTGTTCATGAATTCCGATCAAGAACAGCCAACGAGATAGAAGAAACCCTACTCCGTATGGAATTACATGGTCAGTTCCACCGTTAAACCAACAAATTACAAGACCAGGCAGTCAGGTTTTGCCTATCTACATTGCACAGGCACATATGCATATACACACATGAAAATGCACAAATGCTTATGTAAAGATCCATATGCACAAAACCATGTATAAATAGGTAAAATATATGTGCACGCCAACAGACATGCAGAGGTCAATCAATTCGATTGCAGCAGTCAAACTTCTGCCGATTATTTTGCCCTCGTAGAGAAATTCAAAGAATCGGTCGATGTTTTCTACTTAATAGATAAATACTTCTTGTCTTAAAAAAAAATCTTGTGAACAAATGCAGTATAAACAGAGAAACAGACTTGAAATTTTACAAAATGATAATAAGACTGATGAAGGAAAGATATGAAAGCATTCAAAGATGTAAAGTTAAAAATAACAGTAGGCTTCATACCGTAAGCATCCTAGATATCACTTTATAATTTTGACTTGGAAATAACATTTAATACGCTTACAGGAAATCTAGTGACAATGCACATCAGTTCCAATCGTCGCCTCCATCTATCTTACAAAAAAAAATCCATGAGGGATATTTTTATAATATCAGATCCAACCAAACGAATTTCAAGTCAGAATGTAAAGATAGACGAAAGACTGAGAAATCCAAAACGAAAAAAAAACAAATAAAAAACAAAAACGAATGACGTAGTTTCGTTTAAGTATTCATGATCCAAGAACGATAAAATTAAAAACAATAATAAATATTCCTGAATATTGTCCCCACAAAACTTTTCGCCAATTGCAAAAATATATGCAACTTGCGTATTACAGAAAAGATGACAATTCTATTGCATGACGGATAGTTTCATATTTCCAGTGATTTAAGTTCCAGACATCAACCGACCCCGACCAAATCCTGTATCACATCAAAGAATGCGTCCCTTCTTTTACAACAAACAGTTCTTTACGTAACTCAAGCGATACCCTACCCAGACACTGCACTACTGGTTTTGGGCAGTTCAAGACATTTGATTTACTAATAGGGTTGTGATGCTATACTCTCGAACAAATTTGATTTCTGGGTTGAAGAAATACTCCTAAATATCACACGATCGGAACTCCTTTCACTTTGCCGTTTTGGACACCGCATGGCATTGTCAAATGACCTAACAGAGGTTGTACTAAGTCGGTGTGATAGTCTGGTCTTTACAAGTAAAAATAGAAAAAAAAAGTTGCAAAAAAAAGAGTACTAAATCAATGTAGTTAAGCTGTAAATGAAGGGAAGATATATCGACATTTTGAACGATTGTTCTTTGTTAAGATAGACAGAAGAGACAAAAATTGGAAGGAAATGTAAAGTGGCGTTCAGAGATTAGAAATTTCGGAATAGTAACTGTAGTAGTGATTATAACCAGAGAAGCCCGAACGTGCATTAAAAGAAGTAATCATTTTGAAACTTCTTAGCCCCCAAATACCTAGACCACTCATCACTGTGCTTGTATTTATCTTCTCTTCTCTTCTTCTTCCACAGTCACATATCTCATCGACCGAATTTTGACTTGTAAAAGGAAACTGATTATTTATGGGAAACAAGCGTTGGACAGCCAATGAGACAATACTGAATCACTCAGGCCATTTCAATTCTCCAGGCTGTCCCATCTGCAATTCGCTGTCTGTGGGTTTGTACAACATAACGAAATCTTGTTTCAGTCTTTCGTGAGAAAAACACTTACTCTTCTGCTTGAACACAATTTCCCCAACACACGTACTTCCCGTTATGGTTTTTCTATTCACACCCATCTTTCACACATCCACCCTTATACACTATGACGAGTTGTTCGTACTACACATAGAGTATCACGCCATATTCACTCTACCAACACATTCATTATCCACTTCTACACACTTGTACACTGCTTTGCTCACGCACAGAAGCAGCTACTCTCTCTCTCTCTCTCACACATATATAAACACATCTACACGTACTTAACTACACTACTTTAACGATTATTCCCTTAGTGCACGTTCAATCTTATCTAGTTGTAATCACTAACTCAGTTGCTACTCCAGGTTGCCTTATCTCTGATCCCACGTTGCGTTTCCTTTCTAATTTTTCTCCCCTTCTATATACCTTAACCAATATATCTTCCTTTCATTTACAGCGTATTGACTTTGTGCTCTTGTCCATTGTCATTATTTTGCTCTGTTTCTATTATGTCTTTACGTGGATTTACAGTCACTGACGCAGACTTAGCTCAGATTACTGTTATTAGATTTATTATAATTTCTTAATAAACGTTTGGAATCAATTCTATCTCATTATGCAGCCACCATATCTGACTTCGTACTTGATATATCTCGTTCGTACACATATCACCTAAAACATATTGCTTTGGAGTAATAATAAATCGACTCCAATTCGGTGACAATGAGACAAAAAAAGAAAAAAGGGGAGGAAACTCAGGAAAATAGGCCTATAACCGTAATCAATTGGTACTGAGATTATTCTAGAAAGCTACGTTCACCTCCATTATTTGTCTTCCTTGTGCCAGCTCAGCTACATTGGAAGCAACATGAACAATAGCACTAGTATCTTGGCTACCATCACCAGTAGTAACAGGTCAGTAATCTCGACAGAAATGAGCGGATAAAACGTGATTTCATTGAACTCATAACACAAACACCATTAATGCTATTGGCTTCCGATGTCTACGAACAGCAATAGTGAAAGTAACACGAAACAGAAGCTACAGGAAGAGAGCTATAAAAACTAACTCCTTTGTAAGAACCATAGAAACAGTTAAGTAGTTCCTTCTAGAAGTGAGACAGGCCTGAAAGGTACCAAAAAATTGCAGGGATCACAGAATGGCTGCAGAAGGCGTGCCCTCAGAGCTTTTAGAGTAAATGACTTGAAGAGCAGGTATGTACCGATGCGTGTTCGATAATGTGCCAACGAATGAAACGACCCCCACGAGTTTGTTAGAGAAGTAATTGAGAAGAATACGACGCAATATCGACTTCGTTACTAGCTTCAAGTAATATGGAACAGTGGAAATGAGATCTTGCGAGAAACTGACTTACAGACTTACTTTAAAGCCTTGTATATGAATACGAAAATTTAGCTGCCATGTAAAGGGTGACGAGTGGCAACGATGACGGCCTTGTGTGTACCGCTAGAGATGAGTATCAAGTGGGTGGTGAAATAAGTTGTTCTCGGGAGATAGGAGAAAATACTGAATACGAGGAACACTACTTTAAGAACAAGGAACTCCTGATCCAAATACAATCAGAAAAATAAGACAAGATTTCCACCAGTTAAACGTTTAAAACGACACGTAACTGCACCCAAGTGAAGTCAAATCCGAGATACTGAAGGGGAATGTGGATGGCTTAAACAACAGAGGATATTGCGCTATCTCACCGAAGCAACACCAACACAAATGACACTTAGGCACTCACAATCACTAACCAGTTTTTTTCTCTCCTGCTCTTCTGACTCCTTGCTCTCCTTTGAACACACTTTAAATGACGAAGAAAGAAATGAGGAGACTGGATCTTGGCAAACTGTCGTTGTAACGGTGGTGGTGATGGGGAGAAGGAAACGGCCTCTAAATAAGTCTTACTGGAAAAGAAAGCGAAGATCCCCAAATATAACGGATATAAAGCACTTTCCATAAACCACTATAACATCAACAATTACCGAATAAACAAAAAATCTTGAAGCCACGAAAGAACCAAAAGCACAAAGACCGTAACAACATGAACAGGAAATGACAACTACTGCATCAACCATAACAAAAGCAAAGAAAAAGAAAAGCTACATCAATAATAAGAAAAAAACACACACCGACATTCTTCTCAAATTTGATGAACTCTCCTGTCATTGAAAGTCCGTCAAGGTCGAGACGTATGTCTTCGCAAATTTTTGCAGAAAACAAGCTGCACTTATGATTTGTTTAAAGTGATCAAATATTTGGGCTGTGCATTAACTCCCTCCCTCCATCAAATCAACATTGTCAGTACAGGTGATTGGTCATCCACATATCAGATGTCGAAGTGATCGCAGATCAACGTGAAATGAAATGTTTTGTTCAAGAGCACAACGCATCGATTGGTCCGGGAATCGAAAGCAAGATCTTGTGATCGTGAATGCAACACCCTAATCACGTGGCCATGTGCCCTCACATGCCTCAACTTTACACTTATGTGAAGCGCGAGAACATTGTTGATGGTATGTCGAGCAGAGTGGCGGTAATATCTCGGAAATGTGAGGATATCAAGGTACGGATGATATTTCTGGATTTAGATAGACCATCTGGGCGTGAACACCAGCGTTTACTTCAAACTAGTGACTATGTACCGACTGGCGTAGAACTACCAGATTACTTCAGGCGTTTGGTGGCCTTATTGAGAATGTACCGCTCATTAGTGAGCGACTGGAATTGCATCATAGACGAGCGTCTTGATTTTGCGGGGAGTTCCAATAGAACAGGAGTTATAAAAGTGTCGCAAATTGCTCAGGTAGTTCCTCCGTTTAA
>NC_042997.1:14074976-14097476 GCF_006345805.1 Octopus sinensis | reverse complement strand
AAAGGTAGAAATTCCAGGTTTTGGTGTAATATTTTTGTATGACGTAGATAAATAAATAGATGGAGTTAAACGCAGGTGTTATTCAAATCTTTATACTTCCGACATATGTTTCGAAGAAAACATTGGTATCATTACAGAAGAAACACAATGCTGTAAAACAGTGCAATCTTCTCATCAGGGAAAAAGAGAAACAAGACATTTTAACGCACCAGCGTTCTTTTCATCATCTATGCAATAATCACATTCGGTTAAAATGTCTTATTGATACGTTTTGTTTCTCTATTTTTCTCTGATGAGAAGATTGCATTGTTTTACATCATTTTATTCCTTCTGGAATTATACCAATGTTTTCTTCGAACCATATGTCGGAAGTATAAAGATTTGAATAACACCTGCGTTTAAATCCATTTATTTATTTATTTATCTATGCATCTATCTATCGATTTATCTTTCATCTATTTATCTATATTATATACTATCATTAATAATATATTTTTAATTACAAAGATGAAACACTATCAGTAGAAAAGTTTCAATACGAGTGGTGGAAATTTATTTTATTATTGTAGACTGATGTTTTACCAAGAAAGGCTTATCAGGCAATAATGATATCATTATTATTATTATTATTATTATTATTATTATTATTATTATTATTATTATTAGCAGCAGTAGTAGTAGTAGTAGTAGTAGTAGTAGTAGTTGTAGTAGTAGTAGTAGTAGTAGTAGTAGTAGTAGTAGTAGTAGTAGTGATGCAGCGGGCTTGAGTTAAGGAATTTAGGAAATATCAAGAAAGATCGAACGAGCCAGATGAAGTTTATATAAAAGTTAAAAATAGAAAAAGGGAGGAAATAGGGAATCTATCTTTTTATCTTTTATTATTTTACGAGTTTCAATCATTGGAGTACAGACATGCAGGGACACTGGCTTGAAGGATTTAGTCGAATAAATTTACCCCAGCCCTTGTTTTTTTTAAGCTTGGCACTTAATTTATTAGTCTTTTGTTGTCAAGCCGTTAAATTATGGGGATGTAAACAAAGCAACACTTGTTGTCAAGTTGTAGATTGGACGAACCACGCACACATGCAAACACACACAAACACACACATGGCAGTTTCCGCAGAATTTCCATCTGCCACTCGGTCAGGAGCTATAGTAGAAAACAATTGCCTTAAGTGCCGCGCAGTGGGACTGAACACGAAACCATGTAGTTGCAAAGCGAGCTTCTTAACCACACAGCCATGCCTGCGCCTATAGATACTTTTAGGAAACGAAAACAAAACTTATATGAACTGAGAAATAAGAATAAAGAAGAGACAGAAGAGGCAGAAGAGACAGAAGGGGCACATTTTAACCGAATGTGATTATTGCATAGATGATGAAAAGAACGCTGGTACGTTAAAATGTCTTGTTTCTCTTTTTCCCTGATGAGAAGATTGCACTGTTTTACAGCACTGTGTTTCTTCTGTAATGATACCAATGTTTTCTTCGAAACATATGTCGTAAGTATAAAGATTTGAATAACACCTGCATTTAACTCCATTTATTTATTTATCTATGTCATACAAAGGAATAATCCAAATATGGAATCTGGATAATGGTGAATTCGTGATACGATTCACTGTATGTAGTATGTTATAATATTGTCTTAATATAATCGCTAAGAAGCAAGATGATTTAGTTATACCAATTGTAAAATGAGACGTGATTAAACTAGATCTATGGTAGAAGGAATGTGCTTTGTGGTACAAAAGGAGTTACGACACAGGTTTTTATAAATATTATTTCAGTGCTGCCTAACATCGCTTTATAACAATGCATTTCATTGCAATCAAACCAAATTGACAACTCCGTATCTAACTATCTATCTATCTATCTATCTATCTATCTATCTATCTATCTATCTATCTATCTATCTATCTATCTATCTATCTATCTATCTATCTATCTATCTATCTATCAGCAACCACAAACCTACAACCCACACCCCTGCCATCAACACCAACACCACCGGCAGTAACAACAATAACAAAACAACAACAAACTTCGCCGAGGCGATAAAAGAAAAGGTAACAAAAGTTTCGTTTACTACACAACAGATTAAAGATTGCAGAAACCTTATTACAAATCAAAACGAAAAATACTCTTACACATACCTCAGCACATACTGAATGAGGAGAAAAAAAAGACAATTGTATATAAAATCACAAATAAAAAAACTAAAAGTCCAGAAAAGGCAAGCACAGACAAAGTCGAAAAGTGCTTACGCCCCATCTGGGGATACAAGGATTGTGTGACTTGGGCGAACAAGTTCGCACACGTACAGGTGGTTTTTCAGAATGAAGAGTTGGCGAAGAAATTCTCAACGATAACCCTTCATTCTGATGAACTAACGTTGACACCGAGTTACCTCGGCCAGAAGGTGACGAAAGTCATTATCAGTGGTGTCCCCCAAGTGACTACAACACTGTGGATTACATCCGCCTTAACATCCGAAATGGAGGACTTAAACATCCTAGATATCGGTGTTTCGGAAAACAAGGACTGGCTGGGAAAGAGAATAGAGTTCCTCTTCCACATAAGTCAAGAGGACATAAATAAAATCCCCACCCACGTACATCTTGAGGATGGCCGCAAGTTATACGTAGTAGTCGAGGGCAGAAGGCCACGATGCTATACATGTGGCAGTGAGGCACACCTCAAAAAGGAGTGCAAATCTGCCGCAAAATTACAACAACAACAGCCACAGGAAAAATCACAAAAGCCAACAACAACGAAAACAACAACACAACCACTTACACAGACATACATAGAAGCCCACAACATACCCCTACCCCCTTCTGATTCCTCAGAAATTTCGTCGGAAGACGAAACCAGTGAGGAATGGCAAATAGCTACAAAAAGAAGGAAAATAAAGAGCAGAAACACAACCAAACCAAATGCAAACACGAACAAAGCAGGGGGAAATATCTCCCGAAGACATTTCAAAACCCAACGCAAACAACAGCCACACCAACACCACAAAATCATATACAGCAAACATGCTCACAGCCATAGACACCAAAAACACAATTTGATGGAATACATCCAATCAAAAAAACAAACATAACAGAAGATGACATAAAAAAACAAACAATCACCCATACAACACCACCAGACCACATCAAAATATTACACATCTCCAAAAGTCTGCACCACACACTCAAAGGCATTTTCCCCAGTGCGGTTGGTAAATGCCAAAAATATCTCACAAAGAAACTGTACTGGGATCTTCTCGAGGACAAACCAACGGAGGAGAAAGCAAAAACTTTCGAGCAGTAAGTAACCCTCTCTATTCTAATTCATTAGAACTATGATCAAGATTGGTTGTGTAAATGCGCGTGGCTTGGGGTCCCTTGGAAACAAGGGTACCTCTTAAATGACATAAAGTCACATAAGTTAGAAATCATAGCCATAAGTGAGACCAGACTCCACAATCCGCGGGCCCTAAAGACCATGTTTGGCGGACACAGTTCAACATTTATTTTTCCCCCTGTCTGCCGAGAATGGGCGGTAGTGGCACCGCGGTACTTCTTCACAAGAGTCTGGATCTCAATGTAAGGACAATATTCGTAGACCCGGAGGGTAGACTGGTCGTTCTGGATGTCGACGGCAGCAATGGGTGCGCTTTTCGACTCGTATCAGTTTACGCACCGCCCTTAACAGGTCGGGCGGATTTCTTTCAACGTCTAGAAGTATTCTTGGGAACGTCTCGTCCTTTACTCTTAGTGGGATTGGAATGCTACCTGGACACGCATGTAGACTACGTGGGTAGAGATAGGAATAGACGGGGATGCAAATGCCTCAGAGACCTGCTCAGACGCTTTCAACTGTCTGACAGGTTCCGACTAGACCACCCGAATGCGCCAACGTGGACATGGAGCAACCGCATCGGGTCGTCGAGATCGTATCTAGATAGGATAATGTGTAGGACAGTAGATAGAGATAGCATAGGATGTCCACAATTCCACATAGTCAGCTACACGGATCACAAACTTGTGACATGTACGCTAGACTTAGGTAAGACACTTAGGCAGGGTCCCGGATACTGGAAACTAAACGCGTCTTTCCCATCGAGACAGGTTTTCAGAGACCGGATTAGCACACTAGTAAAGAGGGCTTTGACGGGAGCCATCATCAACACAAATGGTGGTTTGCCCTCAAGAGAGAGTAAAAGCAGAAGCGATTAGGTACAGCAAAGCACTAGCCATAGATAGAAATAGAGTAGAGGGTGAGCTAGTTAAGAAGCTAGAAGAGGCAATTAGAAGCGGCATCGCATCCGACGTTTTGGCGGCGAGGTTGGCCCTCGACCAACACTTCAACGCCAAACACGAAGGATGTGCTGTCAGAGCTAGGATGCGTGCTCTAAGGAACGAAGGTGTTGGAGCCGCGAGAGAGGCCCGGGTGGCAGAGGCGCAACAAGGCAACAAAGCCACCATTCGGTCCCTGGTAGATGAACAGGGGCGCGAATTGCTCGAGCCAAGTAAAATGTGTGAGGCCTTTCAGCAGCATTTTGCCCGACTGTTCGGAACGAGAGGGAGGGCAAGAACGTAGGGTGGACTTCAGTGCCTACCTACATAGCCTACCACGACTCTCGACAAGAAAGGCAGGGTGCTGCGAAGGTGCCATCACGGCGGCGGAAGTGCAGGAAGCGATGGCAGAATGCTCGAGGGACAAATCACCGGGTTTGGATGGTCTACCCTACGAGCTTTACAATTGTATGCCAGACTTGTTTGGAGATCTCTTGGCGGCGGTGTACTGCAACTGGCAGCAAAACGGGAGCATTCCTGGTTTTGTGAGCCGAGGAGCCGTAACACTGCTGAAGAAAGATCTAAACAAGGGAAATGTAATAGATAACTTTAGGCCCATCACTCTGCTTAATGCAGACTTGAAAATTTTGGCCAAGGTGCTAGCCAAGAGGTTGGCGCTTGTCATGGAGAAACTGGTCGACAAGGCGCAAACGTGCGCCGTGCCAGGCCGGACCATCCATGACAACCTCCATCTGATGCGCTACATCATAGACAGGGTAGTTAACGAACCTGGCATGGGTGGGGCCCTGATCAACTTGGATCAATCGAAATCCTTTGATAGGGTAGACCATCGATACTTGGAGGCAGTCCTGAGAGCGGCTGGTTTCGGTCCCGTCTTCCGCGGCTGGATAGCTGCCTTGTACAGAGGCATCCGTTCGGTAATTCGCGTAAATGGAGATCTATCGAGACCTTTCGACATTGCACGTTCGGTCCGTCAGGGATGCCCCCTCTCAGCGCTTCTATACGTATTGACTCTTGAGCCACTACTGCGGAAGCTGGCGACTCTTAGGGGCATCCCGCGAGAATTGGGATGCGGGACGAGCGTGTCTGCATACGCGGACGACGTCACCGTCATAGTGTCTAGCCACGAGCACATCGAGCTGGTCGGCGAGACACTGAAAAACTACGAAGCGGTGACAGGAGCGAAAATCAACCGGGAAAAGTCAGTGGGCTTGCGACTAGGCACCTGGAGAAGCAAGCCCATGCCGTCCACCAGCGCCTCCGTCGTGGGACGCTGGACCGACGGCCCGGTTGAGTTGCTCGGGGTCTGGTTTGGTCCGGACCTCCAAGTGGAGAAGAACTGGAACGAGATAACGAGTAGGGTGGTCACTCTCGCCCGGCAATGGGCCGAGAGGAAACTGTCCCTAAAAGGTCGAGCGGAGGTGGCGAACACGTACATCGCGTCCGTCATCTACTACCGCCTGACCGTCGTACCTTGTCCCGACCCTACCATCACCACACTACAACGCATCCTCTTTCGCTTCTTGTGGAAAGGATGCGTCCCGATGGTCAGGCGATCCATTTGCTGTCAACACCCGTTAAAAGGAGGGCTGGGCATGCCGTGGTTGATGATGCGCAGACACGCGCTGAGACTGCGACATCTCTGGCTCTATGTAGACGACGGTGAACAGGTGTGGTCGCCGTTTGTGAGGCACGCTTTCCCGCAGCTCGTCTCCATGACCGAACTGCAGTCGTGGATCAAAAAGAGGCCGAGGAAGGGCGAATGGCACCGCGAGTGTCGCGTTGCTCTCAAGCAACTCTGCCGTCCTGGGTCGACCTTAAGTGACTTCAACACAACCAAAGCATTCTATAGGGGTTTAGTGGAGGGGAGGTACGACGACGAGCTCGGGGCGAACCTGGACGTCGACGAGGAGTACCTGACCCGCCTGTTCGGGACGACTTTCGGGCCAGGGCCCATGGACAACTTCCAGAGATCCCTGGCCTGGCAGTGCTACCGAGAAGCGCTACCCGTTCGGGATAAGCTCTACAGACACGGCTCGAGAAACACGGGGCCGACCTGCCCGAGATGCGGTCAGAGCGACGAAACCGTTCTGCACGCACTCGTTCAGTGTCCAACAATTTCCGACCTGTGGGCTTATGTCGAACAACTGCTGTCACGTGTGGGACGAGTCGGTTTATCAGCTGAGTCTATCGTCAATATTGTCACGCCTCCTTCCTTCAAACGGGAAGGAAGAGCTATTTTCATCATCCTTGTGGCTATGGCGAAAGAATGTATCTGGTGGACGCGTCTGAAAGGATTGGAGACAAACACTTTCCTCTCTGGTCAATCTCTCATCAACTTCTTCAAGTACCACTTGAAAAGGAAAGTGAGAGTAGAGAGGCAAGTTTTGTCTAGCGAATGTTTTAAAAAAAGATGGGTGAATGTAGCAAGAATGGCACGTATGAATGACGAAGCCACCTATGAACCCAGAAATCGAAAACAGAGAGAAATATAAAATGTGACTTCATTGACCGAGGTTACCGTGGTCTTTTCCGTAGGCTTTTCTTTCCACGGGTAAACCTCACCTGTCCTCCCCTTTACACTTCATATTGTCATTTCTGTGATAACGATCCCTATTGATCAATTTTTTTTCCTCTCCTCCCTTTTTTACCCCCCCCTTTTTTGTCCTCTTTCTCTCCTTTTACGATCCCTTTTGATCGAAACTCCCCCCTTTCCTTTTTTTTTTTAAACCTTCAAAAGAAAAGCTCTACCTTGTAATTTGTTCTATCTGTGTGCAGCCCTGTGTGGCTAATAAAGAAACATATCTCTCTCTCTATCTATCTATCTATCTATCTATCTATCTGTCTGTCTGTCTATCTATCTGTCTGTGAGTCGGTCTGTGTGTCTGTGTGTCTGTCTGTGTGTCTATCTATCTATCTATCAATCTATCTATCTATCTATCTATCTATCTATCTATCTATCTATCTATCTATCTATCTATCTATCTATCTATCTATCTATCTATCTATCTGTGTATGTGTGTGAATGTTTGTATGTAGGTTTGTTTAGTGGTTTGGTAAAAAAGTGTCCGATAGAATGCGTACCAGGCTTGAAATAAATACAAGGGGGTGGATTTGATCGACTAAATCTTTCAAGACGGTAATCCAGTATGGCCGCAGTTCAATGTCTGGAAACAAACGATTAAAAGGACATATGTATATATATATATATATATATATATATATATATATATATATATATATATATACATATATATGTATGTATGTATATGTTGTACTTGTATATGTGTATGTGTGTGTATTGGTTCCAACTTAGTATAGATATTAAGATGTTGAGAAACATTGGCTTTGACATTGGAGGCAGATTAAATAACATATGACTATATAGGTTTCTATAAGTGAGTGCTTAGGTTAACTAATGTTAGACTCAAGGTTAGTTTGGGCCAATAAATTGTTCATACAATATTTTGGTAATTGTGATTGGAAAGAGCGTAAGTTGCTACCGTTGCTTTTGGCTGCGAAATGAAAAATGCAGTCAGGATAAATCATATTAATGTAAACCGATCCACAGAAGTGCAGTGTTTCGCAACGAAGTATAAAACACCATGATATAATATAATATACTGTAATACAATATAACACGGAGTACAATAATATAATATAGGCAAATGATATGAAATATTGGAACGAAATTTAACATATGGTATATTGGAACGACAGAGGTGATATAAAAACCTCAAAAGTTATTGTTAACGGCATGTCTACGCCAATTAAATAGACGTAAAGGTATACAGACATGCATATGGGTATGTAGAAATTTAGATATACGCATATGCTTACATATATAAACAAGCAAGCCTGTTTTTACATACAGAAAAGTATGTTTAAACAGATACAAGTTTACTATGATGTGTCCATGTAATACTTTATGTAGGTTGTCCTCAGATAAAAAAGCATTCAAGTACATAAATACATATTAAACAAAAGCATGTCAAAGAATGAATATGCAATTATATGCATTAGAAGTAGTGGCATAGCCTAGCATATATACTTTTGTAGTAATCAACGCACCAGACTGCATTCGAACTTATTTCAACAGAAGCATATGCGTACTGACATGTATATATATATGTGTATAAATACAGTTTCTCAAGGATAGGACAAACTCGCATCTTTCTTCATTTCCTGAATGTATGCCTCCTCTTTCCTCCCTCTCTCATTATATATATATATAACGGGAAGCTTTATGAAAATAAACAAAAGACGAAGGTAGGTGGAATACAAACAAACAATTGTATTAGTATGGCGCTCAGGAATATAAATAAAACAAGTCTTTTACGTTTCGAGCCTACGCTCTTCAACAGAAAGATACACAGAAAAGAAACACGGAGAGAAACAAGGAGAGAAATAAAATGCGTGCAGAAGCTAGCGAATCAACATGGCGATCTGATTCCGGCCAGAAATATATATATAAATATTATTAATAGTTACGGAATGTAATAATTTCAAGCCAACGGAAAAAAAAAAATTCAATTTAGCACACTAAACCAAAATTCACAAAAAGAGGAATTTAGTAAGTAATGCATACCTTGTCAAGTCTACTATAATTTAGAGAGTAGCAGAGGAAATAGTGAGGGTCAATATAAAAAGAGTGGTGGCCTAGTTATTTACACTTGGAAGAAAATATGTAGAGTAGACTTGACAAGGTATGCATTACTTTCTGCCAGAGATATAACAACAGAAACAATGTAAATATTTTGAGTTACATTATCGATGGTTGTTTGAAGTCTATGCAGTCATCTGACGAGAACGGTTTCTTTCAAATGATGTAATGTTTTCATTAAACAATTAAAGGAATCGCTTGAAACGGCCGTAATTGATTAACACTTGTACGTCTTCGTTACTCATTTATATTTTATTCACCTACCTTGGAATTTGCACTTCGGAAATACTACAGAAAGCACCTTTATATAAAGCATATGTCTGCACTACCAAGAGCAGATATCTTCACTCAGTTGGGTTGCGTTGTCAGCACACACGGCAGGAATATCAAGTGCAAACACCTCTGCACAGTGTTTTGATACTCAGTATTTAATTAATATTGTTTGGGCGTGCGGATTATACCGACCTGACAAGATGCCTCAGTTTAAGTACTTAATTGAACGGAATCTTATAAATATATATATTTGATAATCGCTGCGCATTCAAAGCCAGTGAACAGCAATGACGATACCGGTTTGACTTTGAATCTCTTTAACAATTCAAAGTAATGAATTTAATTCCTCTTAATTCTACCTCAGTTCATCTAATTGTATTTATTTATCGCTACTTTTCATAAAAAAGCCTTTAATTTTTTTGATATCCAATGTGTATTTTCGCTTTTTTTCTTGTTACTTTCCCCATATCTTTTCCACGTGTAGTTTCTATTTTCTTTTTGAAACATATTTCTATTATATATATATATATATATATATATATATAAACAATTGCAGCGTGGAAGGTGTTTGTAAGCCATTTAAGAAACACACAAAAGCCGTTCGATTCACTTCAACATTTAAGATTAATTTGTCAAAATATTTTCGTCGCTAAAATCCGCGACCTGTTCACTGACAAAAATCCATGCTGCATATATATATATATATAATATATATATATATTATATATATATATATATATATATATATATATATATATATTATATATAATATATATGTGTGTGTGTGTGTGTGTGTGTGTGTTGTGTGTGTGTGTGTTGTGTGTGTGTGTGTGTGTGTGTGTGTGTGTGTAGGGGCGATGGGTAAATTGTCGCCATTTAATATTTTTAATTTCACGAATGCGCATCGATTTTTTTTTTGATCTTGTCAACTATGCAGTACAGTAGGATCACTTGGGCATCGTTTGTGAGAGAAGCAGCTCCATGACAGCAATTTTCTCTGCCAGATATTTGGAAACAACATGCTGTACTGCTTGGCATTCGCGTCGGAAGGCTCCAGTATGAACATTTCAGAGTGTTTGGTTGTCAATCTGAGGACAGTATATAGAGGATTCAGAAAGAGTTAGATGAGTCTAATGACGATTACGAATGTACGGCAGCTTGGGAAACTCACTCTGATCGTTTTGTTAAGAAAATAACTCCTGAATTTGTTGGTGAGATCCAGGCTATGATTGACAATGTTTCCTCGAAGTCAATCAGGTCCATCGCCAGGGAAATGGGACTGTCTGATTTTCTTATCAGGCAGGTAGTGCATGAAGGTATTCGGTATTCCTCATAAAAAAAATGAGAAAGGGCCAATTCTTATTCCAAACTGAGTAACATGTTTCTAGAAGCGCACGGGGAGAACTATGGAAGCACTCCGTCGGTTACGACGATGAGGGTTCCGGTTGATCCGGATCATCGGAACAACCTGCTCGTGAAATTAACGTGTAAGTGGCTGAGCACTCCACAGACACGTGCACCCTTAACGTAGTTCTCGGGAATATTCAGCGTGACACAGAGAGTGACAAGGCCGGCCCCTTGAAATGCAGGTACAACAGAAACAGGAAGTAAGAGTGAGAGAAAGTTGTGGTGAAAGAGTACAGCAGGGATCACCACCATCCCCTGCCGGAGCCTCGTGGAGCTTTTAGGTATTTTCGCTCAATAAACACTCACAACGCCCGGTCTGGGAATCGAAACTGCGATCCTATGACCACGAGTCCGCTGCCCTAACCACTGGGCCATTGTGCTTCCATAATGGGAGAACTAGTCATGCATCGATTTAAAAATGTGTGGGCCAACACAGAATCCTTTGTGAATATGTTGGGGTCAAGTAGTTTCCTGTCTTCATCTTTTAATCCAAAATGCATCGTTGCAGAGTAACATTATTTTTATAGCCTTTTATAGTAGCTCAATTTCCATAGCGTTGATAAGGTAGAAATAGACTAGTAAACCTTATTCTGTAATGAATGAGTATGTACTTGGTTACTCACGTGGCATATTCAGATGGAAAAAATATCCCAACATTCATTTTAATCATGAAACTGAAATTATTCCATAGTTAGTAGTGATATTTGTTTCCTTTTTACTATAATTTAGTCTAGTACAGGTTTTGGTGAGAATCACACGGTCAATTTTAGAGTAGCCAATAGGTATATTGGACGTGTACTTAGTAAATTTATGTTGCGATCTTTTAGAGTCAAATATGAGCCTTGGATATATCCACATATGCTATGTGCATGTATAAATATATTGTAATATATACACACATACATACATACATACATACATACATACATACATACATACATACATGCATGCATGCATACATACATACATACATACATACATGTATGCATGCATGCATACATACACACACATACATACATACTACATACATACATACATACTACATACATACACACACACACACACATACACTAATTCATATTTCACGATATATGTGCAAATATGTATTCAAATATAGACACATATATCCTGAAATATTGCTATAGAATCATATGTTTTAGCACACATTTGAAAGAGTTTATTTTTCTATTGATCTTTATTCTGTAAAATAATAAAAAGGAAAAAAAAGTTTACTCAAACTTTATTTTGGAAAATTACCTTCGGAGAAGATGAAAATTCGATTATGAACTTTCGTTATTAGCGTCTGATAAATAATATAATAGTTTGCAAAACATCGTTTATGAAGTGGATGCTATGCCTTTTGTTATGACTAAAGATTATAAAAGATGTTTTTTAGTCCATATGAAATGCGCCAGAAGCATTCTTTTCGTTGATTCAATGTAATGATGATGATAAGACCAGTATTAAATGCATCAACTTAGGCTTGTAGTAATCAGCATTAATATTTGAGGTTGTTTGTAAAGCTCACAGAAACTTGATTTAAAGATTCAGTTACACATAGAATTTAGAAAGTTTCATTTATACACGGCTCTCTGTGTCTCTGTCTGTTTGTCTCTGTCTGTTTGTCTCTCTGTATATTTATGTTTATGCATATGCAGACACATAAATGCATGCGTCTGCATATGCACACACATAAGTGCATGCGTGCATACGTACATACATACATACATACGTACGTACGTACATAGTATTTACAACGTTATCTGCAGGAACAATTGCCTTGACGTATACATCAAAGGCATGCCAGAACCAGCATGTATTCACACCTTTAAAAACAAGAATTTCTGTTGGAGCACTCCAATAAAAAATGCAGTTTGGTGCAAACATAACAGACCTGATATTGTTTTGTGGGACGCCGAAGCGCAATAGCACAAGGAAACTTAAACATACATATTTTACATTTTTTTTCTCTGGACAGGGATCCCTGTTTCTAATGGAAATGTGTGTACAATATATTATATGCATCGCCTGTGTGAAAGCGTTGCTTATTTTTTCTATATACACACTGACGTTGCCATACGACGTTTCCACGCTACCAAAACTAACTGTAAGTTTGTTTTCTCAACTGTAAGTTGGAGAAAACTCAAAAGCAATATCCCAATGAAGAAAGTCGATACACTTGAAAATGGTTAATTTTCAGAAAGGATCATCATTAATCAGAGTAATAAGCGAGCAATAATATTGTTAATGAGAGTTTTAAATATTTCGTACATTGTATATACCTAGAATATATATTCGATCATTAGTTTAGCAAAGAGCTCATTCTTATGCTAATAACATTTTTTTTGCCTGCTTGGTCTTGTTAACAATGAATTACACTCTCTCTCTCAATTTTGCTATCTCTATGCTACTCTTAATTAATCTCATTTACAATTATAATTAATGATCAAATCCACTGAAACTTGTAATCATTTCCTCTACACTCGTTTTCTTTTATTACCACTCATGCTATTTCTACAACTGATGCCTCTTATTAGATGTTTTCACACTGGAGGTTGAAATACGGAGACAACCACACGTGGCCTGTCCTACGGATTGCTTATATCACAGGGAATTTAGTTTTTATTTTATTTTATACAACTACATACATGGAACATGTATGCATGATACATACATGCATACATAAATACACAGACAGACATATAAGCATAGTTTATTACAACTGAATGTTTATCTCAACAAATCGAATTTCATGCTATTGCAATCTTCAGACAAGAACTGTGACAATTTGTGTGTGTGTGCACGCGTGCGCTTGTGTACCAGTCTGTATGAGAACTGCAGCTGCTCCTACCACTACAATACTACTGCATTTGCAGCTAATACTACCGCTGCTATGGTAAGTGCTCCAACACCTGTTACTGAAAAAGAGAAACTACTTCTACATCTACAGATTCTACAATTTCCGTCTCTACAACTACTACTTAAGCTGCTATGTTGACACTTCTGCAATAGAGGCCAGTACAGCCATCACTACTACAATGACCTCTATCATTGCTGTTGCTACTACTTTTACAATCACCTTACGACTACACCCACTATTACGAAACACTCCTTAACATCAACAGTGTTAAGAAAAAATAACTCTCTGTTACTGCTGCTACAAAATGGAGCAATAAATCACTACTTGTGTTAAAGTTGTTACTACTACTTTAGTGGAGGCGCAATGGCCCAGTGGTTAGGGCAGAGGACTCGTGGTCGTAGGATCGCGGTTTCGATTCCCAGACCGGGCGTTGTGAGTGTTTATTGAGCGAAAACACCTAAAGCTCCACGAGGCTCCGGCAGGGCTGGTGGTGATCCCTGCTGTACTCTTTCGACACAACTTTCTCTACCTCTTTCTTCCTGTTTCTGTTGGACCTGTTATTTCAAAGGGCCGGCCTTGTCACTCTCTGTGTCACGCTGAATATCCCCGAGAACTACATTAAGGGTACACGTGTCTGTGGAGTGCTCAGCCACTTACACGTTAATTTCACGAGCAGCTGTTCCGTTGGTCGGATCAACCGGAACCCTCATCGTCGTAACCGACGGAGTGCTTCCATCACTACTACTTTATGACAAGGCATACGTCGGAGGGAAATCAACACCCACCACCTTGTGAAGTTTTAATGAAAAATACGTAAACGTTTAAAACTGTTCTCACTTAAGATTAATTTGATTTAATCGACTTTATTTTACCTTTTCTTATTTTATGAAATAATTCTCGAAAACAATTGTAACCGGTTGCGTATTTTGATAACAATGTATTTTCCTAGTTTTATCATGATTAGAGTTCACAAAGCATCTCTCCTTTTGTTCTTAATATATATATATATATATATATATATATATATACACATGCATACACATATGTATATATGTTTTTAACTTTTCAAGTACGTATATGTATACAATCATATATATATATAATATATACGTATATATATATCTACATATATTTGTGTACAAATATATATTTATACACACACACACGCACACACATATATATATATAATCATTACTAACCTGCATGCATTCATTGGTGCATACATACATATATACATACATGCATACATCCATACCTACATACATACATATGTGTGTATGCATGTGTGTATGTATGTATGTATGTATATATGAATGTATGTATGTATGTATGTATGTATGTATACGTAGATGCATCAAAAACGAAGCAAACTTGTTATCTTTAACGTAAATAATGTTAGAAAAGTATTTCGAGGTCTGCAGATGTGGTTCCTTCTTCTGTTGTTTCAGATGAGGATGATGTGGAAGATATTCCTACTGCTACATTTGTTTGAGTTATTATTGCTGCTGCTGTATGCGCTTCTGTGGAGAGATGTAGTCTAGAAGTCTGCACTATATAGCAATGCCGACTGAAATTACCCCTAGGGAAATTTTCGTTGAAGCGATTGATATTTCAGCAAGAACAAAGTTTTATGCCTATTTCCATCTCCTGGATATCGATAAGCTGATAAGCCTCAAAGAATAATTCGATCACGAACCATCGTGATTGTTTCATTGTGAGATTGTGATTCTGCACTTTGGTAATGTAAGTCAAGGAAGGAAAAAAAGTGTGTGTATGTGTGTATGTGGAAGCCTATGTGTATGAACGTGTGCTTGAATGTGTGTGTACATATATGTGTGTGTGTGGTGTGTGTGTGCCTCTGTGCATGTGTGTGTATGTGTTGTTGCACGTGTGAGTGTGCGTGCTTGTGTGTTTGCGTGCTTGTGTGTTTGCGTGTGAGAAAGGAGAGGGAGAGGAATAGCGAAGGAGAGTGGTATGAGAAAGAAAGAGAATTATATGCGTACAGATATATAAAAACCACTTGCACACACGTGCATATACATACATGCTGGCTCACACACATATATATACATATATATTGTACACGCGCACACACATATATGCACATATGCATACAAAAAATGATAGTTTATATTTCGTAGCTATGCACGTATGAATATATATACGATTCAGCGGTGACTCCGCACTCGGGCTGTTTGGGTTCTGCCCGAGTATAAATTTTAATAAAGTGAACGTGTATTTGCAAGCTGATTTAATTTCTGCCAACACTAATAATTCGGCTAATAATTCGGGCTCCTTTTATTGAGCCTGGTCGCAGCTCATTTACTTCTGTTCAGCGTCTGGCGGTCGTCTTAGAGGACCCGTGTCAAAAAATATCATTCGTAGCAGACATTTTCTCGACATTGTTCACACGCCTGACTCGGGCTCAGAAGTTACAGCCCGAGTTGTTATCTATAATCGCAAAAATTTAAAGTAATTCAAATTCAATGTTTTCTTGAAACAATAAATTTCTATAGAGATTAGGATATAAATTCCAATCTATGAAAAGTTTCCGTTCTACAATATTCTTAAATGAGCGGAAGATTATTCAACAACTCAGCTTAATACGAACGAGCCTGGTAGGTGTAAAAGACTAACTGGCATCTCTTGTCAAGAGTACAGGCAACAGTCAGATTGGTGATATTTGCTGTGCACCCTGCCGTCGTCATTTGATTGGTGTTCTGTGTGACTGCGTGTAAAGATCGGTTGTGTTTTATTATGTTGCTTTATTTTTACCTTTCAATTAGAAATGGAGAAAGACATAGTACTAGATATAAAAAATAAGCCATTTGGGGCTAGAAATATTGCGGAAAAACATAAAATTCTTCGAGCTGGCATGTGTCTTATACGAAATCTGTGATGAGTCCGAGTGAAGTGATGACCTGGAGTCGGCTCTGTTATGATATGTGTGTGTGTGCATATATATATATATATATATATATAATATGTATGTATGTATGTATATAAATAATATGTGTGTGTTATATATATATATATATATATATATATATATATATATATATATATGCATATGTGGGTACAGGATGTCACCAAGAGTAAACAACATGAAATACGCAAACAAATGAGTTAAATATGCAAATAACGAGAGTAAGAAAGGACAAGCAATACAAAGAATGACTCTTCATCACTTGTCGGCTGTCTATCTACTCCCCATTTCGAGCAGTCAACGACAATATGAGTCTTCGAAGATAGTTGCTCCCATAAATACCAAAATAAAATTTGGGATTTATGGAGGGTCAAAGTTAGGAACAAAAACAGGACAGTGGACACATACAGGGAAACAGGACGAAAACAAACACACACTTACATATAGATATCTACAAGTGTATTTTTGTGTCTACGCCTATCTATCTATCTATCTATCTATCTATCTATCTATCTATCTATCTATCTATCTATCTATCTATCTATCTATCTATCTATCTATCTATCTATCTATCTATCAATCTATCTATCTATCTATCTATCTATCTATCTATCTATCTATCTATCTATCTATCTAATCTATCTATCTATCTATCTTCATCTATCTATCAATCTATCTATCTATCTATCTATCTATCTATCTATACTATCTATCTATCTATCTATCTATCTATCTATCTATACACTCACACAGCACTCTCTCTCTCTCATACACACACACACACACACACATATACATCGTATGTCTGTCTGTCTGTCTCTCTCTGTCTCTCTGTATAATATATCCTTCGTAATGTTTTTACATTACTCTCTACTTATTTTATTTTCCTAACTCATATCTGGTGATTTTGCCGTGGCTAGAGCTTACCGGTCTTAACACATAAACGCTGTGCATGGCATTTGAATTCAAAACTTGATTGTGTAGATAGAGGTGAAAACATTTTTATTGCCGGTCGGGATTCATACTAGCCCGAAGGTAAAATCTTGTCTTGATTTCTATCCATAGGAATATTTCCCCTGACGAGGCGAATGGGTCCCGTAAGTGGTCCCTAACGCCGAAATTGCAATAGGGAATTAACCAATTATTTTCAAGTTGCGGATTCTATTTGCCATGTGGCTCGAGGACAGTTTTATCGTGAGGAGAAATGATATGAGTGATATAATGGCTTTATAGCGGTTTTGACAGCTATTTTTAACATGTAAGGATTTTTAACCCTCTTAGTTATAAAGATATATATCATATTTTATGATAACATGTTTGGCCATTGATATATTCATAAATAATCTTAATTATTTATAAATTATCCTTCGTGATGTTTTAAAATTACTCTCTACCTACCTACCTACCTACCTACCTACCTACCTACCTACCTATATATATATATATATATGTGTATGTGTGTATATATATATATATATTGTGTATATATATGTGTGTGTGTGTGTGTATGAAAGCACGTGGTTGTATGTATAAAAGACAAAAAAGAATGAAAAACTTACAGAAGGCTTGTGTTATATGGTTAAAGAATATATTTAAATCGTTATGTCAGAAAAATGTTATAAAATTTTGCGTATAGTAACACAGTTTTGGGAGAAATAACAGCTTTCGTATTTTCTTTTCAAATTTCTGAAATTTCTGTACCGATATCGCGTCATATCTTCGCTATGTTGTGAAATATGGAGTTCCTAACATTTTTAAATAAGGAAACTTACCGCATTGAAAAAATATAAAGGAAAACCTAATCACTTGTGACATTCTATTCCTTCTAAACCAAATCATTCCCAACATTTTTTATTATCTCCCTTATACCGGAAAAATCTCCGATTACCTTCCCCTGCCTGGAACTCTATAATTCACAACATAGCGAAGACATGACACGATATAAGTAAAGAAATTTGAAAAGAAAATACGAAACCGGCTATTTTTCCCAAAACTATGTTACTATACACAAAATTTTATAACATTTTTCCAACATAACGATTTAAATATATTCTTTAACCATATAACACAAGCCTTCTGTAGTTTTTTTCACTCTTTTCTGTCTTATATATATATATATTTATATATAAATTTTTTCCGTAATGAGATAAAAAACCAAGGCTGTGTAGATTTTAGAGCATTTATAAATAGGTCTTACAGCTGTTCTTAGGATATTTATTATATCCCTTCATCGGAGACAGTGTGAGAAGATGGTTAAGCAATAGTTAATTTAGATAAGATACGAAATAGAGAGTGAGGTGGAGGAATGAAAATAGATGTGAGATATGCAGGGATATTGTATTCGTAGATCCATTATTTAGGCAGAATGGCATGCATATTAGATTTCAATACCTTTTATATATATATATATATATATTATATATATATTATATATATATATATATATATATATGCACATTTTGCACTGTACACTCTTCCTTTTGTGTGCAACGTTGATAGTGCATAATCGTTGATATGTTCTAACTCCCAGATAATCGTTCAAGAGAAAGATATGAAGTCTAATATTGTCCTACTTGCTTCTTAGGTATATATTCTTACTTACTTACGCCCATTGCTCTGTTGTAACAGAGGCCATCAACGACTGTTCTTTATTTTTTCCGATTTTAGGTTGTTTTTTCTGCTTCTTCCCACTTTGATCCCTGCATTCTTAGCCCTGCCCCACGTGTCTAACTAAAATAAAAACTTCCCTTTCTTAGGTCTTGTTGGTTTAGAAGAGTCATCGATGCTTCTGTAACTTTGCTGTTTTTTAGTAGGTAAGCCCGATGCAAACCCATTTGGCCCTATGTCAGCCCTATGCAAACCCATTTTTACTTATGGAAAGAGGTGGTCAATTTTAGTCTGGCCTGTATTTTTTGCTCTGTTTAGTAGGGGAAGCCCTACTAAGCGTTTGCACTCCGATTACCTAGGTCTTAGAGTCACTGAGATATAAACGGCACCTCACCGCAACTTCACCTTGTGGTGACGGGAGCATAGACGCTGAATGGCAAAAACGACTGACCTAAGATAAAATGCCATGGCAATTTCCCCAATTTCATCATTGACACAGAACTGGTCATCACCCAAAGCAAATTTTATACTCAACAAATACGTATTGATTTGAGTTCCTATATCGGAACGAATATTTTTCAGTTGAGATCAGAATGTTCTGATACATTCATCACTGAGGAAACTACATGACGTGGACACACCACATCTAACGATCACTTACTACATACATTCTGAGAGAGCTGTGCTTGTTCTACACAAGTCCGTTTTGTGATGTTTCTCCGGGACAGAGGTCACATGGCCTAGTGGTTAGGGTGTTGCACTCACGTTCGTGAGATCGAGATTTCAATTCCTAGGTCGGGTGGTGCGTTGTGTCCTTGAGCAAAACATTTCATTTCACGTTGCTCTGCGATCACGTTTGAAACTTGACGCGTGGCACACAGTGTACCTGTTCGGGCAACGTCGATTTGATGGAGAGACTGAGCTAAGGTGCGGCACGAACATTTGACCACTGTAAACAAAATCATTTGTGCAGATCGTTCGGCAAAAGCAGATCGCTCATACCTCGCCTTTGACGGGCAAGTTCATTAGATATATCAAACATTCATAAATGGTTGTCATCGTTATACTGCTTCACTGTTGAAAGAGAAAGAGTGATCGGCTGGGCTATAGTTTCAGTAGTGACTTATACTACTCTTAGCTAAAACTGTGACGATGTTACAATTTGAATGTCTTCGATTACATACCTATATTCTTTTACTTGTTTCAGTCATTTTACTGCAGCCATACTGGAGCACAGCAACACCCGAAGCAACAACATTATTACACCAATGCCACTCTACCACTACCAATACCATCCCTATCGACATAACATTAATAGCCCTATATATAATGTTGTCATTATCTTTCTCACCATTAACGTTCCCTGTACTTTCTCAAATCATTATTTTAATGTTATTTCTTAAAGATATTCCATCTATTTGCTTGACAATCATAGTTTTATTTTCAAATATTCAATGACATTTGAAGAAAAGTTGTCAACCGATTTTAGGTTCTTGGAAGACAAACAAGGAAATTTTTTTGAACTTTTCACTGCTCTTTCTTTCTTTCTTTCTTTCTTTCTTTCTCTTTCTCCTGTCACACCTACATTAAAAACACGCATTATACATTCAAACACGTATTTCTATACGAATGCATGCACACAGACATCCCTATGCAAACAAACATGCACAACTTTACGATGTATGATCAATAAGTTGTGAGACTTCACACACATACACACAGAAACACACACACACACACACACGCACACACACATTATTAAATTATTCGATGTAATCTTGAGTTGATGTTGTCATTTGAGGAGGATTAGGTTACTATTTTGAACATGTCAAACCACTCTATACGTCGAGGTTCCATCATATACTCTTGGTGGTGTCGGTCGTGCAACAAACACACACACACACACACATACACACACATGCACACATACACACACACACAAACACACACACACAAACGTACACACACATACATACACGGAGAATACTTCACATACAGCCGTAGAATCAGTGCTGGCCTTTTCAATACCACCTCTCATATTTGACATATTCATGTATCAATGTTTATACCCCTTTCAGAAGAAAAGATGATCGTCTTCATTAGTTATACTACAAAGTCCTACCTCCTGATAATTGATTGCCCCCGAGTTGTCAACAAATCTCTTTACGCTTCTGTTGAATTTTGAAAGTTAGTAACAGAACACACTGGCTCTGAACAAATTTAAACATTTGAAGAATGTGAAAATTCTGAAAACAAAAACCGTCATCGTGAGAAGAATAGTCATTTCTTTTGCAGTTCAGTTTTCGAAAAATTTAAGGCTGAAGTTGTCATCTGCAAGATTTAAACTCAGAGCACAAACAGTCGGGATAAATATCTGTTTCTTTACTACCTACAAGGGGCTAAACACAGAGGAGAAAAACAAGGACAGACAAACAGATTAAGTCGATTACATCGATCCCAGTGTGTAACTGGTACTTAATTTATCGACCCCGAAAGGATGAAAGGCAAAGTTGACCTCGGAGGAATTTGAACTCAGAACGTAACGGCAGACGAAATACCGCTAAGCATTTCGCCTGGCGTGCTTACGTTTCTGCCAGCTCGCCGTAACAAAGTCGGGACAAATATCGTGAGGCATTCTACCAGCAGTGATTACTTTTCATACTAAAGATTATTATGCAGCATACCCAAATACTTTAGTCATAACTGCGTTCTTAAATTTAATAAATTTGCTAGATATGTACGGCAAACGTTCGCCGTGTTTATACAATCTTACCAGCTATTTCATGTACCTAGTAAATGTATGTATTTTGTGAACTCTGCAAAAGCTAAAATCCTCGTGTATACCCAATAATATACCTTATAACACGCACGCGTGCGCGCGCACACATACGGATACCGCACCACACAGACACATGTACATGTGTGTGTGTTGTGTGTATATATATAATATATATATATATATATATATATATATATATATATATATATGTACATACATATATACATACAAACACACAGACACATAGACACATACATGAATATACATACATGCATCTGTCTTTAACGACATATTGTACTCTCAAAACATGTATAATTGCAAATACAGCGGCGTATGCATGCACTTACATGCAAAAGCCACCAAGACACACAAGCATGCATTGCCTTATAGACTGGCTCATATACACGCACGCACACACCACACACACACACACACACACACACACACACACACATACGTGTGGATGCCGATAGACACTATTTGTATTGTATACTCTGACGCCAGTGATAGTTTTCATTAGAGAAATAGTTTGTCAAAATTCCAAATTCATTCTCAACGGTTAAGATTTTACTTCAATACTTGCTTATAAAGGTTAGTTTTAAACCCGAAAATCGGGTAGACACTGCTATTTTAACAATCTTGTAGGTGCAAACTTTAAAGCAGTAATGTATATTC
>NC_042997.1:14067476-14069976 GCF_006345805.1 Octopus sinensis | reverse complement strand
TATATGGTATTGCCCTTGATATGCTAAAAAATAATATTCATCATATTTGGTAATAAAACCCATGTGGGATATGGAGCTTCATCAGAGTGAAGAAAAATACATACATGAAAGAGTCACCAGCAAAATGGTATGATTTAGTCATATTCAGCCTTTTCTTTTTCCTCTCTAGCTCTTCTTTTCTTTTGTGTATGTATTTTTCTTCACTCTACTGAAGCTCCATGTTCCAGATAAATTTTATTAGTAAATATGATGAATATCATTTTTTAGCATATCAATTGCAATACCATATAACATTGGAACCAGAAACAAGTGTTAGATGGGATGCAGTCTATTTGAATTGAATTTAAAAATTTAAAAATAATAATTGATGTAAGTGAATTGTTGCTGATCAATATTTCTCCATTTTGTGTTTCCTTTACGTGTGTGTGTGTATAAACGGTAAGAAGCTTGCTACCCAACGACATAGTTCCAGGTTCCGTCCTACTGCGTGGCACCTTCGACAAGTGTCTTCTACTATATCCTCGGGTCATCGGGCCGATCAAACCCTTGTGAATGGGATTGGTAGACGGAAACTGAAAGAACCCCGGAGTATATATTATATATATATATATATATATATATATGAATAAAAAAATGGAGTTAACGCTGGTGTAATCAAATATTTTTACTTTCGACACATGTTTCAAAAATTCCACTATCAGTGGAATTTTCGAAATATGTGTCGAAAGTAAAAATATTTGATTACATCTGCATTAACTCCATTTTTTTATTCATATTATTCAAAAAATTCAACGTAAACACGAAGTTTCTACCTTATAAACAAGGAGTTACAACACCTTTACTTGTGAGATTTTTGCTGCCCTGGTAACTATTTATTTATTTGTTCCGTGTTAATTGTTAACAAGGTAAAAAATACACTCATCTATTATATTATATATATATAATAGTGTGTGTGTGTGGTGTGTGGTTGTGTGTGTGTGTTGTGTGTGTGTTGTCTGATCTGTGTCTGTGTGTAAAAACCTAGAAACTTTGGTATTCGTCCCGAGAAAGCATCTCGCGTAGACGTATAGTTTTTTTTTATTACTGAGACGTATTAGTTAGAAAGTAAAAGTATCTAGCAGCAGTGGTAGTATTGTTAAACACGTATTCTCGCTTCAGTGAGCATCATCACTAGAAAGCATGCAGTAGTAACAACATACTAACATAATTTCAGTCTTTATCTGCATAGGAAAACAGTGATTAATAAATCACTGGCTTCCGACGTTAGTAGCGAATTTTTATCCAGTCTACCGGCTAACTGCGACACTAGTGATTAATCATTATATTTCTATATCAGTAAAGACTAAAGTTGTCTTAGCATGCGTTTGCTAGAGGACATTCTTGAGTACAACACTTTATCTCAATTTGCTCTGCGAACGCTTTGAAATTTGACATGTGGAAGACCGTGCACCTGTATAGTCAATGTTGATTTAATGGCACGAGTGAGGTAGTACAAGGGGGCGAGCTGGCAGAAACGTTAGCACGCCTGGCGAAATGCGTAGCCGTATTTCGTCTGCCGTTACGGTCTGAGTTGAAATTCCGCCGAGGTCGACTTTGCCTTAAGTACCAGTTGCGGGCTAGAGTCGATATGATCGACTTAATCGGTTTGTCTGTCCTTGTTTGTCCCGTCTATGTTTAGCCCCTAGTGGGCAATAAAAAATAAGAGTGAGCTAATGTACCGTACAAATATTTGATCGTTATAAACAAATCGGTGCAAATTGTTCGGCAAGAACAAATCCTTACATAAAATCCGTTCTGTGTGTGTGTGTGTCTTCTAGCATCTTGGGCATCCTCCATCCGATTGCGCTCAAATTTGATATGTAGATACCGACGATATCAGGGCGTGTATAAGTCTTGAAAAAATTACAAAAATCGATTCTAGGTGAGAATGTAATCGATAAAGCCATGAGAACGTGCATTTGTACACGCAAGTAAATCAGCTGTTGCGATCGATACTACGCGTACGCGAGAAAAATGCACATGCAGTTATATAAAATCCGTTAAATCAGTGTTTTTTCAAAAGGGAGGCCTATGGGACGGGCGGGCAAGTTGTTTTGAGAAAATTTGGTTTAAATGTTTGACAGCTCAGCACCGTCCATTGGACGGGGAGGGGGGGCGGTTTGCTCGTATATTATAAAACATTGCATTCTGAATCAGGAACTAAGCGTACTTTTGCTCTTTTACCCTTTCTGTCTTTGAGTAGCCATTGGTCGGAGGTAGGACAGGTTATGAGCTAAAATAATTCTACTGCACAAGAAATGCTCGTTTCAAGTCAAGTATTCTATTACTCGTAGTCTGAAAGAAAAATCCTCCGATGAGAAATAGTTTTACCCTGGACACACACACACACACACACACACACACACACACACACTCACACACACATGAATGTGTATATGTTTGCATATATTTGTGTGTATGGTTATTGTTTGAATTATGCAGTCGAAGCCCACAGTTGCAG
>NC_042997.1:14062164-14067376 GCF_006345805.1 Octopus sinensis | reverse complement strand
CTTTAAATCGCTTATAGTTATTTGTTTGCTTCTTTCCTTCTTTCTTTCTTTCTTTCTTTCTTTCTTTCTTTCTTTCTTTCTTTCTTTCTTTCTTTCTTTCTTTCTTTCTTTCCTCTTTGCTCCTTCATTATTTCATGTATTTTCTTTCATTTAATTCCTTTCTTATATCTTTTTTTTCTTTTACTTGTCAGTTACTAGATTGCAGCCATGCTGGGGCATCGCCTTAAAGGGTTTACACGATATTTTTTTTTTTAAATTCTATCGGATCCCTTCATCAAACTGCTAAGTTAGGGGACGAAAACGAACAGTTAGAGTTGAGCTGGAGTTTAAAAACAAGATACGTTGACGACGAAATGGAGTGAAGCGGTTGTTGTTATTGTTGTTGTTGTCGTCGACGTCTTTGTTGTTCTGTATTTCCATGTCAGCTCACATTCGACCTGTGATCAAAAACGTTTCAACTATAATCGTCACGGCATTCATTTTTAGTCGATTGTGTATTTATAATTAACCTATCTAATGTGGCCTTTCTTCTTCTAAGATGGAAACATGTGATTTAGGTTTTACAGTTCTATATTTAAGAGATGAGGAATCATGTACATTACTTACATTTGACGTATATTAGTCCTCATCTAATATCCACTACGCCATCTAATATAACCACTACGCCATATGCCCCGTGGGTTAAGAGCGCGAACTAATAACCCCGAAATTCCGAGTTTGATTCCAGGCAGTGACCTGAATAATAATAATAATAATAATAATAATAATAATAATAATAATAATAATAATGATATAATAATAATAATAATAATAATAATAATAATAATAATAATAATAATAATAATTATTATTATTATTATTATAACAACAACAACAACAACGAAAAATACCTTAGGAATGAGAACCCAGGTTCGAAATTTCCCGAGACACCTGATGAAGGCTGGCGAGTATATCAGTCGAAACGTGTTAACAAGAAACAAGATGAGGACAAATATCCGTCAAATGTAAATAATGTGATTTAGATTTGACTGACATTTCTAGCAGAAAGAGCAACTGATTTCTCGTTGGGTCGTTTAGTGATGATGTTGATAATGATGGTGATCATGATCATGTGGAGGATGGTGATGAAAAAGCGTGTTGAAAATTTTTTTTTTTATTTTGTCAGAATAGAGAGAGTAATACCCATACATTTTTTCAAGTCTACCATGACTGGTAGAAGGAAGGAGAGAAATTTACTCTGACTGGAGACATGATCGAATTCTGGCAACAGTGTAGAATTTCAGAAGGAACTCTAAAGCCCAGGTGGTGGTTTTATCAGAAACGTTCACGCTGACAAATTTCCAAATAATTTTCGTCTAAGTTTCGTTCATAAAGATTTCGTCGACTTGAGAATATGCTAGAAGCCACTAGTCCAAATTACCGTGAAATGGAGTCAAACATGAAACCATGTGGAGCGAAACCACACAGCTGTGTCTAGCGATGGCGAATATAATGATGTTGTTGCCATTTAACACAAGGCAAGCTTTGTTCGAACAAAGCTATGATTACATGTATCTCAGCCACGGCAATATAATCTTTTTCAGACGTAGTGTATGCAGGAGTGCATTATCTAATTTGTACGTTCTCATTTAAGGCATGGGAGGTAATTCGAAAGAGATTTAGTTACAATTTCTAGCTGAACAGCCTATTATGTTAAAGCTCTCACGATGTTCCCCTGGTTAGCTCTGATCGAGAAGACTTAAAATCGAAAGCGTTCTAACCTTAAATTTCATCTTGTCTCTGTTAATTCTAGCAACATAAAATTTACTGCTTTGGCTCTCACATTGTCTGTAGTGATGGTCTGTTGTCATTCATATTATTGATATATTGTGCAGTTTATACCTTACTGAGTAATCTATGACCAAAGTACTTTTTAACCGCGATCAATCGTCTTTGTTCCAGAACTCAGTTATCAAATAGTACCCTAATTTCTTTTTAAGATTTTAGGGTATGCATTTAAAGAGGTTTAACCTCAGTTTCTAAATGATTGTGTGATTTCTTAGAATTAATTCCCTTGACTAATTGTCATGAATAAATTAATTGACAAAAAATGAGCTCGGTGATTTTGTAGTGAACATCGAAACATGGTGACAGACCTTGCTTTGTTGAACATTATTACTGTATATAATATACGATGCTTATAAACAGAGTTTCTCAGCAGAAAATATATGGCAATACAAATACGTTACGTACCTAATTTAAGGATCTCTTAGCACTCCGTAGTTTAAACTGAACACGATCGTTTGGTAAGCGATAAAGATGTAGTTCAAGTTCCTACTGTACTACGTTCTCTCTCTCCCACTCTCCCGCACTCCCCACCTCTCTACTTTTCTTTCTCTCTCACTGTATATACATGCATGCGGACATACATACACACACAACACACACAAGCACAGACACATACATATAGACAGACATACATATCGACATACACACACACATACACACACTTACATGAGGCTTACAAAGAATAAGTCCTGGGGTCGATGTGCTCGACTAAAGGCGGTGCTCCAGCATGGCCACATTCAGTTGACTGAAACGAGTAAAAGAGTAATGGAGTTTAACCGAAGGCTTATTTAACACTTCCTCGTAGTGTACATTGCATTAACTTTTGTAAAGACAAGGTTGACAGTGACTTCAAATTGTTTGTTCACTTTCATCGGAGATGCGCACTCGTACAAATACATGCCACACACACACCACACACACACACACACACACACCACACACACACACTTACACACACATACGCACGTGCATATTCTTACACATTCACAAATAACCTCGTATAAATAGACAGACACACACGCACACACAAGCACAGATATTCTGGGCTGTGCAGTTAAAATGCCTTTTGAATCGTAGCATTTAATTTTAAGTTCGTTAATTGTCAATCAAATCACACTACTTTGAACTCATTACTCCCCTTCATTAACAACCCAGTGATTAATCACGATTATCATAAGGTAGCATTTAAGTTATTCCCCTTCTGTTTACTCTACTTGAATAATTTCATATAATTTTATTTTCTATTATTTTACCTGGTAATACTAAAACAAACCCCTCTTTAAAATATGGTATCATATAAATTACACCTTTTTAATTACTCCACTTTAATAACCTCAATTCAATTTAATTCCGTTTATTTTAAATTTACCTGGTAATATTTAAAGTATCCCTTTGAGTTACTTCTTCACGCCTCCACATTTCAACCTTAATTATTTGCCTTGGACTGATTGTTTTAATTAATTACATTTAATAATTAAAATTTTCTACTCTAATTACTTCTCCAGAACTAGCTGTATGAAATCTTGTTTTCTCTTATTTTCACTTTATAGCGACTCACATGCTAATTCAAGAACGAGTCACATGTGACCTGGCTAAGCCAATGTGTTGTCGTGTTCCGGCTCTATCCTAAATTCCTTTCGAGTGCTATATCTAGCGGTCCGATGAAACGTACAGAAAAATGGAAACTTCGAGTATAAGCAGAATAAATTAAATAAACAGACGATGAAACATATATGTATTACTCTTTCTCTTGTTTAATTTACTCCTCGTACATGCACGTGAGTTTCTGTAAAGTAGTCTTATATCACTCAAACAAGATATTTAGTTACAGAGAGCGTTTAAGGACTCAGTTGGTAAGTTGGTGCTATGATTTAATGTCTATGTGAATTAAGCAAAAGCAAAAAAAAAAAAAAAAAAAAAAAAGAAAAACACAAATACACGAAGTAAAGAAGATATAGAATATTTACAGCTGTTTATTGCACGGAATGATAAATGTTTCGGTGATTATCCGCATCGACAGCCAGTGTTGGACAAAAGAATCTTACTTGTTTAGACATAAATATGTAGCAGTTTTGATATCATGGAAAAGGAACGAGGTGGCTTCTCTCTCTCTCTTTCTTTTTTTTCTCTCTCTCTCTCCTCTATATATATATATATCTGTGAGTGCGTATGTGTGTGTATATGTGTATAAATAGATATATGTATATATATATTATATATATATATATATATATGTATATATAAAAATATATTAAATATTATGCATATGTTATAATATAAATAAATATATATATACGCCTGTCTGTATGTCTGTGTGTCTGTCTATCTATCTATCTACTATCTATCTATCTATCTATCTATCTCTATCTATCTATCTATCTATCTATCTATCTATCTATCTATCTATCTATCTATCTATCTATCTATGGAATATTACTCCAGATTTAGAAAAATATGGCAGTCGGATCTCTTCTCTTTCAAAAAGACAATATCCTACAATGCCTTTTCATCTCTGGTGCTGATTTCAACATTTGAGATTCTTGACTGGTCAGTAGACGAATTCCATTGCATATGCGTTAAAACTTGCAAGACGCTGACAGCAACTGGAGATTTCCACAGATATAATGATGTCTACAGGTTCTATCTAAGGAAAGATAAAGATGGTACAGGTTTGAAATCAGTGCAGACAGCCTTCGAATGTCGTATAGTCACTTTTCAGACAGCGTTTACTAAACAACAGCAGCGAAAATAAATACATTAAGTTAGTGCTGAAAATCGAAAAGAACAATACCCTACGTATCGGCAGGGCTCTCTAGAAGTTCCTTCTTCCTGGTGACCTTCTATACAACCCCCAAAACAGCCAGACTAACATACCACAAAAAACAAAAGCTAAAAAAACTACGCATGGGTATGTTTCCCGAAGACAGTAATATTGACATGAAGCGAAGCCTCCCTTGGACTTGTAATCGCTATAATACATCATACGTTGAAGGTTATGCATTTGCAATACAAGAACAAGAGATTGCTACTAAATACCTAATCAACAAAAGAGACAGTGAAGCCATTGGATCTCCATGACGCAACCGAAAATGTAAATTATAGCATATTTCTCTGGAATACATCACATAGCTGCCTACAAAATGTCTTCAAAGCAAACCTCCCTTATTTCTTTATTGCCCGCAAGGGGCTAAACGTTGAGGAGACAAACAAGGACAGACAAACGGATTAAGTCGATTACATCGACCCCAGTGCGTAACTGGTACTTAATTTATCGACCCCGAAAGGATGAAAGGCAAAGTCGACCACGGCGGAATTTGAACTCAGAACGTAACGGCAGACGAAATACCTGTTTCTTTACTATCCACAAAGGGCTAAACACAAAGGG
>NC_042997.1:14049664-14057164 GCF_006345805.1 Octopus sinensis | reverse complement strand
TACGCGCACACTCATTCACACACACACACACATGCACATATGCACAACAAGCACATATGTCATAACTATATTTTATTCGGTTGTGAATCTTTAAAAAAAGTAAGCATTAATGTATAAAGAAGGAAGCGAAAGAAGGAATAAGAACGGAGAAATGTTAGAAAGAGAGAAAGGGAGAAAGCGAGGTGTGTGTGTGTGTGTGTGTGTGTGTGTGTGTGTGTAACCGTCTTTGTGTGTGTGTGTGTGTGTGTGCTTTTGCGCGCGCGTAGGGATCGTAGGGAATGACACAAGAAAAGCAAAGACAGTAAAACAATTATACTTCATAGAAAATAAGATACGCTTCTCAGTGGGTGGGATGCGTATGTATATATGTATTTACGTACGAACCCTATTTATGAAATATGGGCATACGTATTTATGTATTTATGTATTTATGAACGTAGGTATTAATGTATGTGTATAGTACATGTAGGCATGTATATTTCTATGTAGATCTATCTATCTATCTATCTATCTATCTATCTATCTATCTATCTATCTATCTATCTATCTATCTATCATTCTATCTTTCTTTTGTTTTTTGTTTTTTTTATAGTTTTTTTCATCCCACAAAAGAAAAGCTCTACCTTGTATTGTCCCTCTGTGTGCAGCCCTGTGTGGCCAATAAAGAAACTTATCTATCTATTATCTATTATCTATCTATCTATCTATCTATCTATCTATATATCTATCTATCTGTCTGTCTGTCTGTCTGTCTATCTATCTATCTATATATCTATCTGGTCTGTATATCTATCTATCTATCTATCTATCTATCTATCTATCTCTATATCTATCTATTCGATCTATTGTCTATCTATCATCTATCTGTCTGTAGTCTGTCTTGTCTGTCTGTGTGTGTGTGTGTGTCTGTATTCTGTCAGTCTGTCTGCCTGTCTATCGTCTGTCTGTCTATCTGTCTGTCTATCTGTATGTTGTATTGCCTGTCTGTTTGTCTGTCGTCTATCTCTATCTATCTATATCTATCTATCTATCTATCTATCTATCTTATCTATCGTCTATCTATCTATCTATCTACCTATCTATCTATTCTATCTATCTATCTATCTATCTATCTATCTATCTATCTATCTATCTATCTATCTATCTGTATGTGTGTATGTATGTCTGTCATTCTGTCCCTCTCTATCTATATAATAATATATATATATTATATATATTATAATATATATATATATACTATATATATATTATATACCACCACACACCACACACCACACACCACACTATATATATCTATATATATATATATATAGATATATCTATATATATATATATATGCATGTAATATATGTCTAAATAGTGTACAGATTGGTGGTAAGAAGTATCACAGCACATGTGAAGACGAAGGCTACCACGGATATAATTGCAGTATTACATATCATACTATTATACAGCTATCTATATATATATATATATATATATATATATATATATATATATATATATATATATATACACACAGACATACACTTGTGTATGTACATCTATGTTTAAAGTAGTATCCTGAAACGAACACTGACCGCCGACAGTCTTTCCATAACCACAAACGATCGGTGAACTCTCAGAAGAAAAAAAAAAAAACACAAACACAGTATTTGTAAAATATATGGTTTCAAATCAAAACGAAAATGTTATATGCAAACATAGAGAAACAATCAAAAATATTAGCCATAGTTGAAATTGGGTGGCTTATTATTGACTTCATCAAAGAAAACACACTCTCACACAAATTTGTGGGATGTAAAGAATAAGAGGGAGAAAAAAAAAAACAAGGAAAAAGAAATCACAAAAAAAAAACGATAAGAAAATGCAAAATAATAATGACATAGTGATGACAAAGATAACAATAAACGAATGAACATGCAAAAACACTCATAAGCTCATAAGTAGGCATAATGCATACATACACACATGCAATATATATATATATATATATATATATATATATATATATATATACATTTTTTTTATACCGTGTATATATATATATATATATATATATATATATATATATATATATATATATCTATATATATATATATATATATATATATATATATATATATAACATACATACGCGCGCACACCATACATACACACACATACCACAACACACCCACACATATATAAGATATATATATATAGATAGGAGAGAGAGAGAGAGAGAGAAAGGGAGAAACAGAAACAGAGAGGGGCATATATATATGTATGTGAACACACACACACCTATATATATATACGTGTGTGTATATATAAATATATGCACACATATATATATACATATATATATGCATATGTTTGTTTGAGTATATGTGTGTTTATATATAAACATGCATACATAAATGTGCTTGTGCAAATACGGATATATGTATATGTAGAAATACATATATATGCGTGTAAACACACACACATGCGCGCACATATATACATATATACATGCGTAGAGACAAACAGAGACGGTGGGAAGAAAATACTTGGACAGAATATCTATATGAGATAACCTGCTGGAGTAATTTATTCATTTCTTTATTTGCCTTACATTTTTCTTCCAAAACTCTATATAGCAAAATATTACACACACACACACACACACACACGTGTATATATATATATATATACACACACACGTGTGTGTATTTATATATATTTATATTGGGATTGTTTTCTGCTCTATACATTTCCTTTTATAACTTTAAGATTTGTCATTTACGTTTCATGTTAACTTGCTTATTTATACATCTATACACGTTCAGGCAATGTTGGCAAACATGTATTGTTCCATGATCAGTAACCTATACATACTCACTTATCCAAACATATACACTTATATTTATGTATGTATATGTATATCTATTTACGTATGTATTATATATATATATTATATATATAGATAGATAGATGTGTAGATATTGAACGTAGGCATACAAAGAGATAGAAATAATCACAAGGAAAGATGTGTAGATGTGTACATTATCTGTAAATGCATATACATTTAGAATCATATAAAAACACACACATAATCACATACACATATTCACGCACACATATTCACATGCAAGTATACACTCTGACACACAAACACGTGTGTGCGTGTGTGTTTATACCTAACTATGTATCTATATATGTTCATATATGTTCATATGTATACATATGTACATGCGTATAAATAAACATGTATATATATATATATATATATATATATATATATATAATATATATATATATATATATATATATATTATATACATATATATATATATATAGAGAGAGAGAGAGATACCTGTGTAAGCACACATATACATATTTACACACATGCACAAAAATACACACACATACACACACACACATACACATGATGTATTTACATATTAGAGAATTTATTAGATATATCAAGCTACCTAAACAGAAATTTCTTACTTCATAAAGAATATATCTGTGGGTTATATAAGTTATCTGCTGAACTTAAAGCATCCTGTATCCATTTAGTCACATATACACACACATATACATATACGCGTATGCACAAATATACACATAAATACATACATACACACACCCACAGATATACACAGTGACACCTCTTAACACAATATCAGGTTCACGTATATTATCTTAGAATATTTCTGTTTCTTTGCAATTTCCATATTTGAGATGTTATCAAAATTTCAATAATTTGGAAATTTTAGTCAACTTTGAATCCATTATTCCATATTTTTGCCCACGTCTATTTACTTGTTGATAAAGTAAAATTAAATGAAAAAGAAAAAAATAAAGGAAACAATAATAAGAAGCTACCAGAAGGGCAATATGTGAATCGTCTACGAAAAGAGTGAAAAATATTTGTTGACTTTCCAACAGCTTTCAATGTGAAAATATTAAATAATTATAGCTAAATCTAGCATAATGAAAACATTATTTAGCAAATATGCTTATTTCTTGAATATTATTTTACATTGAATTCAGATGTTACACACAATACTATGTATATATATGCATATATGTAGCATCGTTGTGGCGTGTAAAACGTAACTGTCACCATTACTATATGAACCTGAAGATTGCATAGTTTAATGCATGAAAGTACTAGTTCAATCAGAATGGATTGAATACGGGCCACGCTACACATGTGAATTGGTTCATTTAAAGCATTGAGATATTGGAAAATTATTCTTTTCAATGAGCTACACAAATGCATACAGACCAATAAATGATATTTCCAAATGTAAAGAACAAAAATACGCCTTAAACAAAAAAATTTGGTCAGAAATAACCAAGAGGACCAAAACAAGCGTGTGCTTGAGGACCTGTACATCTCAACACCAAGGAGGCCTAAACATTTCGACCATTAGTTATATGTATAGTAAAATTTCTTTGTGTATAAGCAGTGGTTTCAAGAGCTCAGATAAAAGCATGAGGCGCAAGATATAAAAAATGTGAAGGAGAATTCAAATATGTTCAATAATTTATATAAACCTATATTCTGCCATGGATCGATGTGTATCAGCTTTTAAATATACAAATGTATAAGCCATTAAAATATTAAAGCATATTAGACTACCTATGACTCGTTGGGTCACCAGGAAAGTCTGAGTCTCCCACAACGGAGTTTTGTTTCGTGGGTTTGTTTTTTCTTTTCCAGGTAATTTTGCATGCTTTCAACGAATGTGACATCGAAATCACGCGTAGGCGGCTCCTTTCTCCAGAAAAGGAAAGATTTGGCTGCTATTTCTTGCATGCTCTGCTACTACGAAACAGGTATTAATTCAAATAGCAGTTACATGGTAGCAGTGTGTGCGAGAAATAGCAGCCAAATCTTTGAAAGTGAGATACGTTGAAAGTACTAAAAAAACCTATGGAAAAAATTATTTCACACCAAGATTACGAACGGGTCTTTTACGAAATATTTATGCGAAAAAAAATTGTAATTGAAAATAATTAAAAAAAAAACATAAAAATATTGTCTGATTAAAGAAAGCTAAAATATAAATACTTATTGTACAAATAACTTAAGTGAAACCACATTCACTTAAAAATATTTCTAAATGATTAAAATATTGTTTAACAAAGCGAAAATAGAAATATTATCTCTAAAAAAACAAATCGTATTTTTCATTGTCAAGTCACTGTCTAATTGAAAGGTAAGATTTACTTCCCTTTCAGGCTTAGGTTAATTTTGGAAACTTTTCCCATCATGCACCATTTTGGGTATTTATACCCCCAAAACACTTAATGTGTTCACAACCACTTATCCAATTTATGCGTAATTTGTTTCATTTCGTTCGTATTTACATTTCAAGGGAAACCTTATTCATAGTATTTTCGCATTATACTCTAGTTTGGCTGAGTAACATTGCAAGCAAGCAAGATTCAGTCTAACTTTTAATGTATTATAGATTAAAAATCTATGAATACATGATATAAAAATTTAATATACTTATATAAATAGATGAATGGGATTAAGTTACAAAAGTGTAGCTGTGTAAAAGTATAGATGTAGATTATAAAACTATATATATATATATATAGACATATGTAGAGACATTTAGAATTAAAGGCGGTGTAGAACGACGTTGTAAAAATTATTCAAGAATAAATATTCCCTTACGAAAAGATGAATAAAATAGTCTTACAAAATGAACGAATAAAGAAAAATCATAGCGTTGAGATTGGTATTTTCAAAGAACATATGTAAATAATCCAAGAGAATAAGTAATCCTGTTTAGATAAACCATTGATGGTAATCCTTTTACGGCCGTTTCAGGGGCAGAGTGATCCATAGATTTTAAAGGTATTTTCACTCCAAAAATTGGATACTACCTCCTTCATCAGGGAATACAATGTTGTACTGGGTAGATGAGAGTTAGTTATATAGGGAGGCGCACTTGTTAAAAGGAAGATAATATATATTATGTGCTTCTTGTTTCAGTCTTTAAATTGCGGTCATGCTGGGGCGCCACCTTGAAGAACATTTAGCCAGATGTATCGACCCCGGTATTTATATTTTTAAAGCTTAGTACATATTCTAACGGTTACTTTTGCATAACTGTTAAGTTAGAGGACGTAAACACACCAACACCGATTGTCAAACGGAGTGAGGGCAAACACAGTCACAAGGACACACACACGCAAATCTCTCTCTATATATATGATAGGATTCTTTCAGTCTCCGTCTACTGAATTCATTCACAAGGGTTTGGTCGACCCGAGGCAATAGTAGAAGACACTTGATCAAGTTGTACGCAAAGGGATTGAACCCGGAACCTTGTGGTTGGGCAATAAGCTTTCTACTACACAGCTACGCCTGCGCCTATATATATATATATATATATACATATACACGCACACATACACACACACACACACACCACACACACACACACACACACACACACACACATATATATATATGAGAAAATATAGCCCTAATTATGTAAAAAAGATGAAATGATCATGGCTGTAGCACATTTGATCACAAATAAGATACCTCCGTACTGATCTGCAGTATAACAACTATAACAATGAGAACTATATTACAAGTTTCCACAGTTCAAGTATACACATTTCCTTTACTACACAACAATATATAAGGCAGGGAGGATATCATTGTATGGTCCAAAAAGTTGTAAGATATAGCATCCTACTGTTTAAAGTAGATTATGGGCACATCGTGCCAAGTAGTCATGAATACATAAATGTTGGGGATGGTTGTGGCTGAAACACTGCTGATCAAAGATCAGCTGAATCAGAACAGGTCAATGCATTGCATACGTACAAAGGAACCTGTATGTTTTAGGTTCAACGAGGCCATCATCTCTCAATATTTTATTTACTAATATCATCCATCGCGATGTTTACAATAAGGTAAAAGAAGTGGAAAGCAAGTAACAACAGGTGCACTTTTAGCAGCAGCAGCAACTACATCAGTAAACACCGTGGATTCAACAGCAGAAAGATAAAAGCAAAAATAATAACAGAATGTATGAACCAAACGACCATCGTTATGATGAGCGAAGGCAGTATGTGAGCAATGCAATTTTACTTATAACTGTCTACAACAACAAGGGTTTCAGCAACGACTTTGTTTACTGCTAGAGGAAGAGATAAAAGGAAATATCTTCATTTTCTTCTTTATCTTTTTTTTTCTGTGTCAGTGATAGTGGCTGAAGACCCACAGTTAACAATATATATCATATCACAAAAACAACAACAATGTTTTTCCATAATTTTCATGTCTTTCATCTTAACATATCTTACTAGCGCTCATTAGACAGTATTTTAATTTCCTGTGCTGATTCTTTGTAATTCTGAGTAAATGCAATAAGCGTGATAGAATTCCACGCATCAGGTTCTAAATACTTTATATTCACAGAATCAACTTGGCGTTAAAAGTTTGTTTAAGTTGCCTCAAGGCTTCCGCCATTATTGGTAGCCTTTGATTAT
>NC_042997.1:14039664-14044664 GCF_006345805.1 Octopus sinensis | reverse complement strand
AAGTGAGAGAGTGAGAGAGAAAGAGAGAGAGTGAAAGAGACAGTGAGTGGTGACAGCGTTCGTTTTGTGTGTTTAAATATTTCAGAGAGGACGTAAGTGAGAAAGAAAGAGAGTGAAAGAGAGAGAAATAAACTGAGAGAGAAGGCGAGAGAGTGAAAAAGACATTGAGTGGTGACGGTGTTCGTTTTGTGTTTTTAAATGTTTATCACATCGAAAGTAGATACATAGATACATATACACATTGTTAAATCATATACATATATGGGTACAGGACGTCATAAAACGTAAACAACATGAAATACGAAATACGAAAAACGTAGAATACGAACTTTTTTTGCGAACAACGAACGAAACAAATAAAAAACAAGAGAAATAACATAAAGAACGGCTCTTCATCAGTTGTCGACTGTTTTATCTACTCATTCTCGAAATGTGGAGTAGATAAAACAGCCGACAACTGATGAAGGGTCGTTCTTTATGTTATTTCTCTTGTTTTTGATTTGTTTCTTTCGTTGTTCGCAAAAAGATTTCGCATTCCATATTTTCGTATTTCATGTTGTTTACATTTTATGACGTCCTGTACCCATGTATGCATATGTATATACTAATATATGTAAGTATGTACATATATGTACGTATATATGCATATACATATGTATGTATATATATATTATATGTATATATATTATATATAGATATTATTATATGATTGAATGCCCCGCATCCATTTCCGAGTAAGTTTATCTTATGTATGTATGTATGTATGTATGTATGTATGTGTATGTATGTATGTATGTATGTATGTATATATATATATATATAATATATATATATATATATATATATATATATATATATATATATATATTTACATTTATACATGCATACACACACACACACACACACCACACACACACACACACACACACACACACATATATATATATATATATATATATATATATATATATATATATATATATATACATACATACAGCGGGCTTCTTTCAGCTTCCGTCTACCAATTCCACTAATAAGGCTTTAGTCGGCCCGAGGCTATAGTAGAAGACACTTGCCCAAGGTGCCGCGCAGTGGGACTGAACCCCGAATTATTTGGTTGTGAACCAATCCATAGAAGTATACAGACAGGTATATATACATATATATATATATATATATATATATATATATATATATATATATATGTGTGTGCACATACACTCAAATGTATACCGATAATGATATACATATGTAGATATACGCACATGTATATAAAGGCACGAACACACAAAAATATATAATTTAAAATCCGCTCATAAAGGTCCTTTGTATTTTCAAATACTTCATTATTTTCTGTATAGGAATTTTAGATCTAATATTAGATATCATTTCACACAAAGCCAACTATTTTCATGCATAAAATGCCCTTAAGGTGGTGCTCCAGCATGGCTGCAGTCAGATGACTAAAACAAGTAAAATGTGTGTGTGTGTGTGTGTGTGTGTGTGTCTGTGTGTGTGAGAGGATATGATATCCACTTCCAGATCTACGCACTGGCATGATGAGCATATAGATGTACAAATACAAAAGCGTTCCATATCCTCGCATATATAGCTTCACAATACACAATCATTCGTACGTATACAAAAATACATAAGGAAAGGGAAAATATCTCAGGAGAATGTTCATCACACTAAATACAGATATGGTAGGTTTCCCCATATGCACTACAGTAAAATGAAAAGCTTCGATGAACGGAGATTATAGAAGCAATTATGAAACAAATACACCTTCTAGGGTTGTACAACTCCAATGAGATTAGTTGTTCGAAAATTTAGATAGTCTAGTAGACAATAAAGGCAATATATTTTGAAGTGAGCCTTTAAAACCAAATTGTGAAAGTGATTGGCGAGTTTCGGTTTTATCGGCCTTGTTAGACCATTTCAACGAAGATATTTAGCTCTTTAGTTTACTGGTAAGACTTAAAATTTGTATGTATGTTACGTCATGTGTAAACAGGCATAAGTTTGTTTTTGAAGCGTTGATATGTATTGTAGAACAAGTAGTAAGATATATCATTTTTTTTCAGCCTGGCTGGTTGCCGGCAAATTTTTCTGCTCTTAAAAATGATTTTATCTTTTATATATACTGTTCTCCAACTCCAACAGAACAGAACAGAACAGTATATACTGTATAAAAGATAAAATCATTTTTAAGAGCAGAAAAATTTCTAGGGATGTGCTCAAGGGAAGGTTGGACAGGACCACCCGCGCCAACCTCATTAACAGTGCAGTTCTGCCTGCAATGTTATATGGTAGTGAAACATGGGCTACCACAAAGAGAGAAGAGCAAAGAATGGTAACGGCTCAAAGAGCCATGGAAAAGTCAATGCTTGGTATCTCGTTGAGAGAGCACATAAATAGCAACATCATCAGAAAGAAGTCCGGCGTGAGAGATGTCATCGCAGAGTATACTCGCAGCAAGTATAGATGGGCTGGACACGTCGCCCGGCTCACCGATAATCGGTGGACGCACGCAGTTGTCGAGTGGTACTCGCGTGAGCAGAAAAGACCACCCGGAAGACCTCCACGACGGTGGAGTGACGATTTCAAGAGGACGATTGGGATCACGTGGATGAGAAAGACGCGATCCAGAGAGGAGTGGACAGCGTGCTGTGACCAGCGGTGTCAAATGGACGCCTGACGGACTGGTCGGTCAAAGTGATCAAAGTGATATATACTGTTCAGTATTTACATGTTGGAAAAATATATCTTTGTACTTGTTCTTGTTTGTATGTATATGCAGACACACACACACTCATGTCTTTGTAGCGTTTGTGTTCGATATCGGTGTTACGTTTGATGGAGATAATACCTGCTTCGTATATCATGGCTTCCTTTTTGCCGGATTTCTTTCCCAACATGCTTTTGTGTTTCAGCATGAACATTCGACTCCATGTTGGTCGGTGAGGTGGGGTGGTGAGAGAGAGTATGATATTATTCTTATTAATGACATAACTATGGCATTATTTAATTTTATTAAGGTGAGAAAAATTTTGCGATGCTAAATTTCACATTGTGGAGGCGCGTGGCTTAGTAGTTAGGGTGTCAGCATCATGATCGTAAGATTGTGGTTTCGATTCCTGGACCGGGCGATGCGTTGTGTTCTTGAGCAAAACACTTAGTATGTTGTGAATTCTGTGAAAGGCATAAGTGGTTAAAAATATATTTATACATCTATGTTATGGTTAAGATCATTTTCCTTTGTGAGTAGACTGCTTGCGTATAGGTGTGTCAGTGTGTATGCATGTAGAAACATTCGGTTCCAGTCAGTTATTTTTAGTATGGTACGATTCAAATTGTGGAGGCGCGTAGCTTAGTGGTTAGGGTGTCAGCATCATGATCATAAGATTGTAGTTTCGATTCCTGGACCGGGCGACAAGTTGTGTTCTTGAGCAAAACACTTCATATCACGTTGCTCCAGTCCACTCAGCTGGCAAAAATGAGTAATGCTGCGATGGACTGGCATCCCGTCCAGCTGGGGAACACATACGCCATAGAAACCGGGAAACCGGGCCCATGAGCCTGGCTAGGCTTTAAAAGGACGCATTTATTTATGTATATTTCACATTTGAAGGCAACGATGAATATAAGACAAAACTCAACAATTTTCGCTATTTTCAATTGTTTGTTAAAACACACACGTGCACGTATCCATTGATACGTGTATATACATACACAGATGCATCCTCATACACACATGTGTTTGTGTGTGTATGTTTATATGTAATGCGTCGAGCATTTTATGATGGTATAGAGGAAAGTTCTGAGATTTCGACCCAAGTCGAAACCCGTTTTCGAGAGGAAAGATCTTCTTTACTTGTTCCATTGAGAGCGTGGAAGTAGTAAAGAACGAGTGTAAAAACTAGGTAATTATTTTCTGTAGACGCATGAAAGAGAAATAGTGGGAGAGAGAAAGACAATTTAGAGATTGTGCGGTTAGAAATCGAGAAGAAAGGAAGACTTATTGGCGAATATAATGTTAAAAGAGAAGGTGGTTGGTCAGTTGAATGTTAATGATTTTTAAACAGCTTGTCAATAACATCATGTGCATTCAAATCTCTATCATTTATACAAAGAGTAGAACGTTACCCGCTTCATCGCATATTTCCTCTTGCCAACACACACATGCGCGCGAAGAGAGAGAGAGAGAGACAAAGAGAAAAAGGAGAAAGAGTAAACGAGATAGGGAAAGAGTGAGGGAGAGAAAGAGAAAGAAGAGAAAGAGTGAACGAGAGAGAGAGAAGAGAGAGAGATGTAGAAAGAATGAAAGAAAGAGAGAGAGAGGAAGAGGTAGAAAGAATGAAAGAAAGAGAGAGAGAGGAAGAGGTAGAAAGAATGAAAGAAAGAGAGAGATAGAGGAAGAGGTAGAAAGAATGAAAGAAAGAGAGAGAGAGAGAGAAAGAGGCAGTTATGCATACAAATATTAGGTTGTCCCAAAAGTTCGTAAACACTTGCGAAAATTGAATTTTTACTCGCCAAGTACTAACAAAAACAACAAAAATTATTCCTCAAAATAAAGACCATTATTTTCCAAGACTTTCTACGAACTTTTGGGACAACCTTATATTTGGAAGGAAGCTGCTGGCCCGTGTGTTATTACAACCCACATGCACGTGTATACTTACTTGCATAGGATTACAAGATATTGTGCTGGATAACATTGTGTATGTATGTATGCATGTATGTAAGAATGATGGAATCAAGGCTGCAAGAGGCGTCCGTTGTTACCACAGCAGTGCAAAAGAGTATACTCTCTTTCACTCTTTTACTTGTTTCAGTCATTTGACTGCGGCCATGCTGGAGCACCGCCTTTAATCGAGGAACTTGACCCCGGGACTTATTCTTTTGTAAGCCCAGTACTTATTCTATCGGTCTCTTTTGCCGAACCGCTAAGTGACGGGGACATAAACACACCAGCATCGGTTGTCAAGCAATACTAG